>NC_090418.1:2504947-2720703 GCF_036365525.1 Heterodontus francisci
TAGTACTGACCATCTGACACTGCAGCACTCCCTCAGTACTGACCCTCCGACAGTACAGCCCGCCCTCAGTAGTGACCATCTGACAGTGCAGCACTCCCTCAGTACTGATCCTCCAACACTGCAGCACTCCCTCAGTACTGACCTTCCGACAATGCGGCGCTCCCTCAGTACTGATCCTCCGACACTCCCTCAGTACTGACCCTCCGATACTGCAGCACTCCCTCAGTACTGACCATCTAACAGAGCAGCACTCCCTCAGTACTGACCCTCCAACAGTGCAGCCCTCCCTCAGTACTGACCATCTGACAGTCCAGCCCTCCCTCAGTACTGAACATCTAACAGTGTGGCGTTCCCTCAGTACTGATCCTCCAACAGTACAGCCCTCCCTCAGTACTGACCGTCCAACAGTACAGCCCTCCCTCAGTACTGACCGTCCAACAGTGCGGCGCTCCCTCAGTACTGATCCTCCAACAGTACAGCCCTCCCTCAGTACTGACCGTCCAACAGTGCGGCGCTCCCTCAGTACTGATCCTCCAACAGTGCAGCAGTCCCTCGGTACTGACCACCTGACGGCGCAGCACTCCCTCAGTACTGGCCCTCCGACAGTGCAGCACTCCCTCAGTACTGACCCTCCGACAGTGCAGCACTCCCTCAGTACTGACCCTCCGACAGTGCAGCACTCCCTCAGTACTGACCCTCCGACAGTGCAGCACTCCCTCAGTACTGACCCTCCGACAGTGCAGCACTCCCTCAGTACTGACCCTCCGACAGTGCAGCACTCCCTCAGTACTGACCCTCCGACAGTGCGGCCCTCCCTCAGTACTGACCCTCCGACAGTGCGGCCCTCCCTCAGTAGTGATCCTCCAACAGTGCAGCACTCCCTCAGTACTGACCCTCCGACAGTGCGGCCCTCCCTCAGTAGTGATCCTCCAACAGTGCAGCGCTTCCTCAATACTGAACCACCAAAACTGCGACGCTCCCACAGTACTGATCCCCCAACAGTGCGGCACTCCCTCAATACTGACCCTCCGACAGTGCAGCCCTCCCTCAGTACTGACCATCTGACAGTGCAGCACTCCCTCAGTACTGATCCTCCAATAGTGCTGCGCTCCCTCAGTACTGACCCTCCAACAGTCCAGTGCTCCCTTCGTACTGCCCCTCCAAAAATGGGGGGGGGAACTTCCAGCGAGGCCATATGGGTAGAACTTAGAAATAAGAAAGGGATTATACTATAGGCCCCCCAATAGTCAGAGAGAATTGGAGGAGCATATATGTAGGGAAATCGCAGATAGGTGTAGGAATTATAGGGCTGTAATAGTTGGTGATTTTAACTTCCCTAATATTGACTGGGACTGCCTTAATGCTGAGGGATCAGATGGGGAAGAATTTGTTAAGTGTGTCGAGGATAGTTTTCTGAAGCAGTATGTGGATGGCCCTACTAGAGAAGGGACTACACTCAACCTCCTCTTCGGAAATGAGGATGGGCAGGTGGTTCACATGTCAGCGGGGGAGCACTTTGGGACCAGTGACTATAATTCTATTAGCTTCAAGATAGTTATGGAAAAGGATAGGACTGGTCCTCAGGTTGAAGTCCTAAATTGGGGGAAGGCTAATTTCTATGGCATCAGACAGGAACTCTCAAAAGTTGATTGGGAGAGACTGTTAACAGGCCAAGGGACATCTGGCAAGCGGGAGGCTTTTAAAAGGTGAGATAGGAAGAGTTCAGGGCCGGCATGTTTCTGTTAGATTGAAGGGCAAGGCTGGCAAGTTTAGGGAACCTTGGTTGATGAGGGATATTGAGGGTCTGCTCAGGACAAAGAAGGAGGCATACGTCAGGTATAGGCAGCTGGGATTAAGCGAGTCCCTCGAAGAGTATAAGGGATGTCGGAGTACACTTAAGAAGGAAATTAGGAGGGCAAAGACGGGCCATGAGATTTCCCTGTCAGATAAGATAGAGGAGAATTCTAAAAGATTCGATAAGTATATTAAGAGTAAAAGGGTAGCAAGGGAGAGAGTAGGTCCCCTTAAGGAGCAGTGTGGTAATCCATGTGTGGAGCCACGGGAAATGGGCGAGGTCTTAAATGAATACTTCTCGTCTGTATTTACCGTGGAAAAGGTCATGGAAGCTAGAGAGTTCAAGGGAGGGAACAACGATATCCTGGAGCATATCAACATTACAAAGGAGGAGTTTGTTGGAGGTTTTGAAACGCATTAAGGTGGATAAATCCCCAGGGCCTGACCAGGTGTATCCTAGGATGCTATGGGAAGCAAGGGAGGAGATTGCTGGGGCCCTGGCAGAGATTTTTGTATCATTGTTAGCCATGGATGAGGTACCGGAAGACTGGAGGATAGCTAATGTTGTGTCTTTATTTAAGAAGGACAGCAGGGATAAGCCAGGGAACTACAGGCCGGTGAGCCTTACATCAGTGGTGGGAAAGTTATTGTAAGGGATTCTGAGAGACAGGATTTATATGCATTTGGAAAGGCAAGGTCTGATTAGGGATAGTCAGCTTGGCTTTGTGCGTGGGAAATCATGTCTCACGAATTTGATTGAGCTTTTTGAGGAGGTGACCAAGAGGATTGACGAGGGCAGGGTGGTGGACGTTGTCTACATGGACTTTAGCAAGGCCTTTGACAAGGTCCCGCATGGTAGGCTGGTCCAGAATGTTCAAATACACGGGATCCTGGGTGAGATAGCCAATTGGATACAAAATTGGCTTGGTGATAGGAGGCAGAGGGTGGTAGTGGAGGGTTGTTTTTCAGATTGGAGGCCGGTGACCAGTGGTGTGCCGAAGGGATCGGTGCTGGGCCCTCTGTTGTTTGTCATATATATTAATGACTTGGATGAGAATGTAGGGGGCATGATTAGTAAGTCTGCAGATGACACCAAAATTGGTGGTATAGTGGACAGTGAAGAAAGTTGTCTCAGGTTACAACAGAATATATATCAACTGGGAAAGTGGGCAAGGGATCAGCAAATGGAATTTAACACAGACAAGTGCGAAGTGATGCATTTTGGGAAGTTAAACCAGGGCAGGACATATACAGTGAATGGCAGGGCACTGGGGAGTGTTGTCAAGCAGAGACACCTTTGGGGTGCAAGTACATAGTTCCCTGAAAGTGGCAACACAGGTAGACAGGGTGGTGAAGAAGGCGTATGGCGTGCTTGCCTTCATCGGCCAAGGCATTGAGTACAAGAGTTGGGACGTCACGTTACAGTTGTACATAACGTTGGTTAGGCCGCATTTGGAGTACTGTTTGCAGTTCTGGTCGCTGCACTGCAGGAAAGATGTGATTAAGCTAGAGAGGGTGCAGAACGGATTCACAAGGATGTTGCCTGGTTTGGAGGGCGTGAGTTATAAAGAGAGATTGGATAGGCTGGGTCTGTTTTCCCTGAAGCGAAGGAGGCTGAGAGGGGACATGATAGAGGTATATAAAATTATGAGAGGCATAGATAGGGTAGATAGCCAGAGTCTGTTTCCCATGGTAGGGATGACTGAAACTAGAGGGCATAGACTTAAGGTGAGAGGGAGGAGGTTTAAAGGGGATCAAAGGGGTAAATTTTTCACAAAGAATAGTGGGTATCTGGAATGAGCTGCCTGAGGAGGTGGTGGAGGCAGGAACAGTAGCGACATTTAAGAGGCATCTGGACAGGTACTTGAATGAGCAAGGCATAGAGGGATATGGAATTAATGCAGGCAGGTGGGATTAGTATCGATAGGCATTATGGTCGGCATGAACGCAGTGGGCCGAAGGGCCTGTTTCTATGCTGTACGACTCTATGACTCTAAATGCAGCGCTCCCTCAGTACTGACCCTCCGACAGTGCAGCGCTCCCTCAGTACTGACCCTCCGACAGTGCAGCGCTCCCTCAGTACTGACCCTCCGACAGTGCAGCACTTGAGGGGCTGAATGATCTCCTCCTGATCCAGTTTCTTCCATTTGCTCCTGTTGCTGATGTTTCCTTGTTCCTATTCACTGTTGCTGGAAATTCATTCCAAGTGTGGATAACCCACTTTCCCCACATTGCGGAACACGTGTGAGAAACATCTGACACTGCTCAGAATTCCATAGTTAACCACTCAAATAAAGAGTCTCTGGTTGAAACCAGGGCCAGCCCCTGGATTGGCCAGCCAGTGTTTCCAAGTCACAGTCAGTGATGGCCTCTTGCCTCCCCAGTGTGGAATTGCACAGGCAGCTAATTGATTTTCAATAGCCCAGGGCAGCCAAGCGTGTAATTGTGTGCAGTGAATATCATGCTGTCACTTTGTGAACATATGTTTCACCAGTTGTTGTAATTTTTCCTAATTAAAATACGGGGAGGTGTGCGATTGCCATCAGGTGCAGCCATTTTCATAAACCATCACACTGTGTTCAACAACAACTTGCATTTACATAGCACCTTTTAACGCAGTAAAATGTCTCAAGGCACTTCACAGCAGCGATTAGCAAACAAAATTCAATACCGTGCCCACGGAAGGAAATATTAGGACAGGTGACCAAAAGCTTATTCAAAGAGGTCAGTTTTCAGGATCATCTTAATGTCAAGGAGTTCATCTGAATTCACGGTGTCAGTTTTCACATGTAAGCTGACAGCACCCAGCTCTACCGCACCACTATCTCTTTCAACCCCTCCGGTGTTGCTAAATTATCAGGCTGTTTCTCCAACATCCAGTACTGGATAAGCAAAAATTTCCTCCAATTAAATACCGGGAAGGCCGAAGCCATTGTCTTCAGACCTTGCCACAAACTCCATTCCCTAGCTACAGACTCCATCCATCTCCCGGGCAACTGTCTGAGGCTAAACCAGGCTGTTTCCAACCTTGGTGTCATATCCGACCCCAAGATGAGCTTCCAGCCACATTTCCAAACCGTCACTAAGACCCCCTGTTTCTACCTCTGTAATATTGCCCGACTCCACCCTGCCTCAGCCCAGCTGCTGCTGAAACCCTCATCCATGCCTTTGTTACCAATAGACCTGACTATTCTAATGCACTCCTGGCCAGTGTCCGACCTTCTACCCTCTGGAAACTTGAGGTCACCCAAAACTGTTGTGCCCGTGTTCTTACTTGCACCAAGTTGAATTAAACATCACCCTCTGTGTTCGCTGGCCTATATTGTTTCCCAGTTAAGCAATGCCTCAATTTTAAAATTTCATCCTTGTTTTCAAATTCTGCCCCCACCCCCGGCCTTGTCCCTCCCTATCCCTGTAACCTCCTCCAGTCCACAACCCTCTGAGATCTCTGCGCTCCTCCAATTCTGGCCTCTTGAGCATCCCCGACTTTAATCATTCCACCACTGGCGGCCGTGCCTTCAGCTACCTGGACTATAAGCTCTGGAATTCCCTTCCTAAACCTCTCCGACTCTCTCTCTTCCTTTAAGACAGTCTTTAAAACCTGCCTCATTGACCAAGCTTTTGGTCACCTGTCCTAATATCTCCTTCTGTGGCTGACTGCCATATTTCGTTTTATTCTGCCCCTTTGAAGGGCCTTGGGACGTTTTATTACATTAAAGATGCTATATAAATGCAAGATGTTGTTGAGAGAGAAGTAAAGAGAAAATTTCCTTCTGAAATGGCCCAGCAAGCCATTCAAATGTTCGAAACCGCTAGAGAAAAGTCGAAAAGGAAAGAAACTGGACGGAGCACCCAGCATCGACCTTGGCACTGCTAACAACAATGGCACACCCAGCCCTGTCAACCTGCAAAGTCCTCCTTACTAACAACTGGGGGCTTGTGCCAAAATTGGGAGAGCTGTCCCGCAGACTAGTCAAGCAACAGCCTGACATAGTCATACTCAGCAAATCATATCTTAATCCTGGAACTCCCTTCTTTGGGTGTACCTACCCCACATGGACTGCAGTGGTTCAAGGCAGGAGCTCACCACCACCTTCTCAAGGGCAATTAGAGATGGGCAATAAATGCTGGCCTGGCCAGCGACACCCACATCCTGTAAAAGAATTTTAAAAAATCATTGTTCTGTGTCGATGTTGAGTGATGTCAGATTGTGATTGCTTCCACAGTCAAACATTCTGATTTCACACATGAGGAATGGGAAAGGGGAAGAGTTGGTGATGCCTACAGACTGAGACAATGTTTTTTTTTATTTCAAAAAGGTGCAGGGTAGAGGCGAGAGCAGAACGCGACTCTATCTAAATTTTTGACTGCATCGTTGCACCTGACGGATAAGTTCATTCACTCACCAGCCAGCCATGAGATTGCCAATTTGAAGCTCATCTTTTATTGCATTGCAGGAAGTCTGTGTCCTCCATGGAAATGGGTCCAAATCTTATACTAAACTCACTTCGCACAGTGTCTGTACAACACACCCCTCACCTTCCCCCCTCATTCTTCTCCAGCTCCAAAATCTCCACTCTAGTGTAATATATCTTCTCATATCTTCACTGCGATTGTCACACAAACTGATTCCCTGTCCTCCTAGAACCTGCATTTTCAGCATTTCAGCTGTGGCTCAGCGGGTAGCACTCTCGCCTCTGAGTCAGAGTTCAGCCTCACTCCAGAGCCTTCACCAACAAACCCAAGGCTGGAACTCCCAGTGCCATGACTGAGGGAGCGCCGCACCGTCAGAGGGGCAACACTGAGGGAGAGTTAACGTTTCAGGTCGATGTCCCTCCATCAGAATTCCAGGGCAAACCTGGAGGGATGGCAACTCTGATCTCCGGTCCATGTTGGGTTACTTGATCTCACACAGCACATCATTTGTTGCTCGACGCTCCCGAGTTCGTGAGAATATAAACAAAACGTGGCGGCACAGTGGCGCAGTGGTTAGCACCGCAGCTTCACAGCTCCAGCGACCCCGGTTCAATTCTGGGTACTGCCTGTGTGGAGTTTGCAAGTTCTCCCTGTGTCTGCGTGGGTTTCCTCCGGGTGCTCCGGTTTCCTCCCACATGCTAAAGACTTGCAGGTTGCTAGGTTAATTGGCCATTATAAATTGCCCCTAGTATAGGTAGGTGGTAGGGAAATATAGGGACAGGTAGGGATGTGGTAGGAATATGGGATTAGTGTAGGATTAGTATAAATGGGTGGTTGATGGTCGGCACAGACTCGGTGGGCCGAAGGGCCTGTTTCAGTGCTGTATCTCTAAAAAAACTAAAAAACAACCCCATATTCCTTTGCTGACATACTATTCAGTGATGGGAAGTGTAAATGCGTGAGGTCAGGATTAGACTTGGAGTGGCGATGCTTCCCACAGTCACATTGCCCGCCCACTGCCTCAACTCGTTCATGCAGAATAGTTAATTGGGGCAGATACTAGAGGGCAGCAAGAACATTGTATCCCAGCGAGAATCACAGATTATATAAGCTCATAAGGAGGCCATTTGGCCCATCATGCCTGTGCTGGTTCTTTGAAAGAGGTATCCAATTAGTCCCACTCCCCCCTGCTCTTTCCCCATAGCCCCGCAAATTTCTCCTTTTCAAGTATTTATCCAATTCCCTTGGGAAAGTTACTATTGAATCTGCTTCCACCGCCCTTTCAGGCAGCGCATTCCAGATCATCACAACTTGCTGTGTTTATCTAGAAGAAGGAAATTCTCTTCATTTCCACTCTGGTTCTTTTGCCAACTATCTTAAACCTGTGTCCTCTGGTTACCAACCCTCCTGCCACTGGAATCAGTTTCTCCATATTTACTCTACCAAAACCCATCATGATTTTGAACAGCTCAATTAAATCTCCCCTTAACCTTCTTTGCTCTAAACAGAACAACTCCATTTTCTCTACACTCTAGTCAACACCTTGAGGAGAGGAGTGGGGCAAGGGAGAAGCAGTGAGAAGGGAAGAACAAAGCAATTCAATTTTGGTTGAATCAACTTGCAAGGAATTCTATTGAGGGAACCCATTATTAGAAGCAATTTAGGCAATTTTATTTTTTAAAGCATAAAATTATCATGGCAGCATCATCTGTAAATGTCAAACTTCCTCCTGAGGTATTTACACAGGAAGCAGAGACAAGTTATTATATTTGAGCTCTGTGTGTGCGTGTGCACGCGTGCATGACATGCAATAATGCTGCACATTGAAAGTTGTGCACTGTTTAATGATTAGACCTTTTGTAATGTATTAATAACAACATGGACTGCAACGCTATTCAGGTTTGAAAGGAGGTTCTGAATAAAAGTCCCAGATGTAAGCATGGTTAATTTAAGCAGAACGTTTTGCTGATATGAACAGTCTATGACAGCTGTGGCTCAGTGGGTAGTATTCTCACCTTTGAGTCAAAAGATTGTGGGTTCAAGTCCCACTACAGGACTTGAGCACAAAAATCTAGGTTGACACTCCAGTGCAGTACTGAGGGAGTGCTGTACTATTGGAGGGGCAGTACTGAGGAGCACTACACTATCAGAGGTGCCATCTTTCAGATGAGATGTTAAACCATGGTCTCATCTGCCCTCTCAAATGGATGTAAAAGGTCCCATGACCACTATTTCAAATAAAAGCAGGGGAGTTCTCCACAGGCGGTCCTGGGACCAATATGTGTTTCTCAAATCAACATCACAAAAGCAGATTATCTGGTCATTATCACATTGCTGTTTGTGGGAGTTTGCAGTACATTTCCTACATTATAACAGTGACACTTCAAAAGTACTTGACTGAATATAAAGCGCTTTAGGATGTCCTGTGGTCGTGAAAGGCACTATAGAAATGCAAATCTGTATTTTTTTTTAAAAGAGATATGACAGGTGACTAAAAACATGGTCAAAGAGGTAGGTTTTACGGATCGTCTTAAAAGGAGGAGAGAGGTGCGGAGGTGTTTAGGGAAGGAATTCCAGAGCTTAGGACCCAGGCAGTTGAAGGCATGGCCATGAATGGTGGAGCAAGAGGCCAAAATTAGAGGAGCTCAGAGATCTCGGAGGGTTGTGGGGCTGGAGGAGTCTACAGAGATCGACAGCGCCAGAGATAAAGCAAAATATTAAAGTTTGAAGCTAAGCTTAGAAAAACACGCTGATTGAAACAGGAAGCAATAAGTGGCTTTACACGCTTTAATTCACGCATTCAGATAAATGTACATAGAGTGAAAGGTAGAGGATTTAGGAGACAGACAGAGTGAGCGACCAGTGGAGGGTTTAGCAAAGTAATGTGTCAAAGATGCAGAGTGAATAAAGTTCCATTATAACAGCTAAACATCAAAAACATGCTCGAGACTCCAAATCACCCTTGACCAGCCCCCATAGTGGGTCAGCATCAGCCAGCCTCATCAACAGGAAAGCTGAAACACAGGGGAAAATGATCAGAAGATGCCCACTAAGTTCTCCGTTGGCAGTGAGCAATGGAAGGCTGCATCATTTGTATTGTGTAACCATCCTCCACTCACTGCATTTTGCTGGAGAAATCACCCTGCTTTATCGGGAGATTCTGCTATAGTTTCGGTCATGAGTTCTGTTTGCTGTAGCTCGTAGAGATTGTTTTTATGTAGGCCCTGTAAACTGTTTTCTGTAAAATAGACTGTTTGATGTGAATTCTGCCATATTACCCGCCCTGCCTCCAAATCATTGGCTGACACATTGGTGTCTATACACAAGGTGCTCTTCCCTTTCACTTCAGTGTGAGTGAAAGGGAGGGAGGGAGGGATGGAGGTCCATTTGTCAAGCAAGAGCCTCTCATAACACTGCTGATTTTCACTCCATTTTTAAACTCCATGGAAACAGCTGCCACACTTCAACAGTTGTGCCTGACCTCTTCTGTTATCAATCAAGGGCATCCAGTGTTGGATCAAGAGCAATGATTAAAAGTAAACTAGTTAATCTGGTCCTAGAAGAGCATTTGCATCCCAAGCTCACTCCTGGTGCTTGACCTGCAATGATTAGCCTGAGCACTAAACAGAATAGGTAAAGAAATGTATATACGTTTCTAGTTTTGTCCCTTTAAAACCAGAATATTTTGTTGGAAACTGTCTGATGCCAATCTAGGGAACATTGTTGGCCAGGGAGATGGGGTAGTTGCTCCTGATTATCTCCTCCTGCAAAGCCATTAACTCTTGGTGGTGGCCCTTCAGCAAAAACTCCACTGAGCTCCCTCAAAACACTGTTGCTCGTATTCTAACCCGCACCTTGTCCTGTTCACCCATCACCACCTGTGTTCGCTGGACTACACCGGCTTCCGGTCTGGCAACGCCTCGGTCTTAAAATTCTCAGCCTTATTTTCAAATCACTCCATGGCCTCACCCTCTCCCTGCCTCTGTAACCTCCTCCAGCCCTACAACCCTCTGAGATCTCTGAGCTCCTCCAATTCTAGCCTCTTGCATTTCCAATTTTTATCGCTTCACCATTGGCGGCTATGCCTTCAGCTGTCTGGGCCCTAAGCTCTGGAATTCCCTCTCTAAACCTCTCCACCTCTCTCTCCTCCTTTAAGGCATAGGAATATAGGAACGGGAGGTGGCCATGCAGCCCCTCAATCCTGTTCTGTCATTCAATGGCATCATGGCTGAACTGTGACCTAACTCCATACATTGACCTTTGCCCCCTACCCCTTAAAAGCTTTGGTCAACAAAAATCTATCAATCCCAGATTTAAAATTTACAACTGATTGAGCATCACTCGTGGTTCGCGGAACAGAGTTCCAAACTTCTACCACCCTTTCTGTGTAGAAGTGTTTCCTAATTTCACTCCTGAAAGGTCTGGCTCGAATTTCTAGACTACGCCCTGTGGTCCTAGTCTCCCCAGCCAGCAGAAATAGTTTCTCTTTATCCACCTTATCTGATTCCCTTAATGTGTTGAAAACTTCAATCAAATCACCCCTTAACCTTCTGAATTCCGGGGGATACAACCCCAGTTTGTGTAAGGACAAAATACTGCAGATGCTGGAAATCGGAGATAAAAACAGAAAATGCTGAAAGGTTGTCGACCTGAAACATCTCCCCACAGATGCTGCCAGACCTGCTGAGTATTTCCAGAATTTTCTGTTTTTATTCCTAGTTTGTTTAATCTCTCCTCATAATTTAACCCTTACAGTTGAGGTATCATTCTGGTAAACCTACACTGCACTCCCTCCAAGACCAATGTATCCTTCCTAAGATATGGTGCCCAGAACTGTTCACAGTAACTCCAGGTGTGGTCTAAACAGGGCTTTATATAGCTGAAGCAGGACTTCTACCCTCTTGTATTCTAGCTCTCTACATATGAAGGCCAGCATTCCACTTTTGATTACTTCCAGTAACAGTTCATAGCATTTTAATGGTCTGTTGACCTGAAACCCCAAATCTCTTCAGACATCCACTGTTTCTAGATTTTCATCATTTAGAAAATATTCTGTTCTTCCTTTTTAGGCCAAAGGTGGATGACCTCATATTTGCCTACATTGAAATCCACTTGCCGCAGTTTTGCCCATTTACTAAACCTATCAATATCACTTTGTAGTTTTACGCTTTTGGCTACACTGCTTATATTACCACCTTGATCTTTGTGTCATCGGCAACTTGGATATGTGTTTTCTACCAGTCATCTAATTTGTTACTAAATATGAATAGTTGAGACCCCCAATACAGGTCCCTTCTGGGACACCACTAGTCACATCCTGCCAATTAGAGTACCCGCCTCGGTCTCCTGCTCATCAGCCAAAGTTCCGAGCCAGGTCAATAATTTGCCTTCAATTCCATGGGTTTCAACTTTAGTTAACAGTCTCTTATGATGGACTTTATCAAATACCTCTGGAAGTCCAAATAAATAACATCTATAGACATTCCCCTGAAAACTAGCCTCCTTTTCCAAAAAAATTTATTCAGATCGTCAAGTATGATCTTCCTTTTAAAAATCCAAAGTGGCCCTCTCTGATCAGCTGAAAATTTTCAAGGTATTCAGTCGTTCTATCCTGAATTATAGGCTCTAGTAATTTCCCAACCACAGATGTTAGGCTAACTGGTCTATAATCCCCCGGGTTTCCTCTCTCAACTTACTTTAATAGCGGAGTGACAGGTGCATTTTTCCAATCTAAAGGATTGGTTCCCAAAGCAAGAGAACTTCGAAGATTATAGTTTAGGGCATCTACAACGTTCTCGCCTATTTCCTTTAAAACCTGAAGCTAAATCTAGAACCTTAGTAGCTGTTTCGTGTTTCTCCCTTCCAAATACCACACTGAACGTGATCATATTATGATAACTATTAGATTAATGCACCATTAGGCTGTTAACTAAATCTGGCTCCTTACTCATTTCTTTTGGGCCTCCTTATCTCGAGAGACAATGGATACGCGCCTGGAGGTGGTCAGTGGTTTGTGAAGCAGCGCCTGGAGTGGCTATAAAGGCCAATTCTGGAGTGACAGGCTCTTCCACAGGTGCTGCAGAGAAATTTGTTTGTTGGGGCTGTTGCACAGTTGGCTCTCCCCTTGCGCCTCTGTCTTTTTTCCTGCCAACTACTAAGTCTCTTCGACTCGCCACAATTTAGCCCTGTCTTTATGGCTGCCCGCCATAACTCATTACTAAACATACTCATTACTAAATCTAATATGGCCTGCCCCCTTGGTTCTAAGACTTATTGTTTCAGAAAACTATCCGGATCAAACTGAAGAAATTCACTACCTTTCTGACATGTGCTAGTCTGCTTGTCCCAATCCAGATACAAGTTAAAATCCCCCATAAAAATCACTCTGCCTTTACTACATGCTTGTCTATTCTCTGAATTTATACAAGCTATCACTGCACAGCTACTACCAGGCAGCCTATACACACCTCTGACTACAGTCTTAAATCCCAATCTATTTCTTAATTCTACCCTAAAGTCTCCACTCGTTACATCCCCTTTTATCACTGAAGCAATTTCATCCTTAATCGCTAAGGCTTTTCCTCCCACTCAACCATTTTCCCTACCTTTCCTGTAGACCTTATAACTTGGTATATTTAGTTCCTAGTCCTGACTGTCTTGCAGCCATATTTCAGTAATCAGCACATGAGACAGATGATCTGGTCATTTATTTCATTGCTGTTTGTGGGAGCTTGCTGTGCGAAAATTGGCTGCCGTATCTCCTACATTACAACAGTGACTATGCTTCAGAAAGTACATTCGTTATAAAGCACTTTGGGACATCCGAGGTTGTGATAGGTGCTGTAGAAATTTAAGTCTGTCTTTCTTTTTTGTATCTAACCCCCGTGCTGTACTTGCCCTGGGAATGTTTGATGGGGACAGTGTAGAAGGAGCTTTACTCTGTATCTAACCCCGTTTTTTTTTTTCGTTTTTTTTTTAAACCAAAACATTTTAATAAAAATGTCAAATATCACAGTAAAAAGAAACACAAATCCCGCCAGATCTACAGTAATGCCAATCTACTGATACAAGTCCCAGAAATGTCAGCGACTGCATTGCAGCCACCAGCCATTATAAATGGCAAGATTTGGAAAGTCTCTCCTCAGAACACCACCCCCATTGCAACGGCCAAACATTCCCACGTAGTTGGGTGCAGTTAGTCAGCCTGAACGTCTTGCTAATTTTATTTTCACGGCCTTGGTGGATGCATGCCAGGTGGTGAAGGACCTCGCATTCCTGGTGGCGGGGGTCTCATTCCTGGTGGCATTCCCATTGGTGTGCCTCTTCCAAGAGGCATGCCCATTAGTGGACCCATAGGTGGCCTCATACCAGGAGGAGGACCCATCATACCTGGTGGGGGAGCTCCTCGCCCCATTGGTGGTGAGCCTCCACGGCCTGGTGCATACTGTTGAGGTGCTGCCGCGATACTGGACGTGACTGCAGCTGCTGCAACCGTTCCACGTGATTGGGGTGTCATCACCTGCTGAGATGGTCCTCCCACTCCTTGGACAGGACCTGATAACCCAGCTGGGGCCTGTGGCATTGGTGCCCCAGCAGGAAAACCATGACCTGCTGCCCGGCCAATACCAGGACCTCCGGCCACACCAGCAAGAGGCACGCGAGCAATTTCGGTGTCTTTGGGAGGAGGTCCTTCCACGGTCATAGAAACCAGGGTTTCACCTCGAAGTAGGACCAGTCCAAGAACACGTTTCACCTCCCGCTCAGGCTGCTTGGAGTTTTTTGACTTGATCTTCCTGAACTCATCACAGTCACAGAGGATGAGATTCATGTGTTTGTCGAAAGCTTTGAAGGTTCCAATGAAGATGTGCCCATCCTGAAGGATGCATCTCATTCTGTAGTCAATATGCTGAAGCATCTTACTGCTCTTACCCACCCTCATGATTGCGGGCGGGATGGGCGCACAACCTGACTGATTGTAGAGAAAAAAAAATTCCTGCGAACAGCTGCAGGTAGAAAACCGCACTCGCAACAAGCTGCTATGACTGGAGACCCTTGGACAAACTGTGCACGCGCGATGGCACGACCGGCCGTATCTAACCCCGTGCTGTACCTGTCCTGAGAGTGTTTAATGGGGACAGTGTAGAGGGAGCTTTACTCTGTATCTAACCCCGTTTTTTTTTTTTTTTTTTTTTTTTTTTTTTTTTCTTTGAAAAAGTGCAACAGTTCCTCAGTAAATGCAGCTGTCTCCATGCAACAGTCACCTCTTTGCAGTTATTCCACTCTCCTCTCCCCAGTTGCTGCAGCACAGGTGCAGCTGCTCCCCCTGATTGCTGGCAGGAAGTGCTCCAAATTGACCAGCCAATCTCAGTGCTGTACCTGTCCTGGGAGTGTTTGATGGGGGACAGTGTAGAGGGAGCTTTACTCTGTATCTAACCCCGTGCTGTACCTGTCCTGGGAGTGTTTGATGGGGACAGTGTAGAGGGAGCTTTACTCTGTATCTAACCCCCGTGCTTTACCTGCCCTGGGAGTGTTTGATGGGGACAGTGTAGAGGGAGCTTTACTCTGTATCTAACCCCCGTGCTTTACCTGCCCTGGGAGTGTTTGATGGGGACAGTGTAGAGGGAGCTTTACTCTGTATCTAACCCCGTGCTGTACCTGTCCTGGGAGTGTTTGATGGGGACAGTGTAGAGGGAGCTTTACTCTGTATCTAACGCCCGTGCTTTACCTGCCCTGGGAGCGTTTGATGGGACAGTGTAGAGGGAGAAGATTTATTTATTGAAGACTCTGTCCCTCTAAAATCCTCCTTATACGGAGAGGCACCATTCTTTGGTAGTGGACCTTCAGAAAGCACCAGTCACAGCTGTGAGTCAAAAGAATTGTGCAACATGCAGACAGCACTTCAGAATCCACAGTGTTCCAGTCAGCACTGCATTGGGTCCTCAATATAGTTAACGTTCTCATTGTGAGTCATGGCAACAGCTCTCAGCCCCCAGGAACTGAACGTCACACAGCATATTCAGACCTCTGAATATCAGGTGTGTCACAGGAGTGAGAAATAAGCCCTAGGTTCTCAGCACCTGTCTCGTGCACACATTAAACTCACAAGGTATCTCTGCTGACTCAGTAGGAAGATGCACTGCTGCGGCACTAAGGCAGGTCAGTGGTCCGTGTGGAGCTACCCCAGAGTGTCAGCCTCTGGCTCAGTGGGTAGCACCATCGGCTCTGAGTCAATAGGTCACGGGTTCAAGTCCCACTCCAGAGACTTCAGCCCCATAATCCAGGACAACACACCGAGTTCCAGTACTGAGGGAGTGCTGTGCTGCTGGAGGTGCTGTTTTTCAGATGAGATACTAAACCGAGGACCTGTCTGCCCAATCAGGTAGATCTAAAAGGTCCCACGGGCACTATTTTAAAGAAGAGCAGACAGAGGAGTTCTCCCTGGTATCATGGGCCAATAATTATCTTTCAACCAACATCACTAAAAGCAGATTATCTGGTCATTATCACATTGCTATCTGTAGGATTTTGCTGTGCCCAAATTGGCGGCTACATTTCCTACATTTCGACAGCGACTACACTTCAAAAGTACTTCATTGGCTGTGAAGCGCTTTGGGATGTCCTGAGGCGCTACAGAAGTGCAAGTCTTTATCTGTTTCCTGTATTGGAGAGGAGGACAAAGAGTGTCAACAAGGATTACTGCTGCCGGTGACTGTCCAGTGAGAAAGTTCCCATGTGAGGGTGTTGAGTAAAGACAGATTGGCCTCAGCTGTAAGCCCTCTTACACCATGTTTGAATAGCCTGTTAATAATCTGCTTTTACACACTGTAATATCAAAAACTGCCAAAATGGGGAATGAGTCAGGGAAACAGACACTGGGCTAAACGCCTGCTCGGGATACAATTTAAACCCGACCCGGGCCCAAACCGACCACATAAAACCTGAACCCAACCCGACCCGAGTCCTTTGGTTTTTTTCCCGCGCCTGACTCGATCAGACTCAACTACTGGAAATTAATGACACTTACTCTTACTCCCCTTTCCCTCCCTGACCAAAAGGCAGCACTGCCGCCGTGTCCGACCCAACCCGGAATGCCGGACCCGGACCAGTGAACCGACCGGCACCCGACACATGTCGTTGGGTCCCGTCGGGTTCGGGTCGAGTAGTCATGCTCTACAGTGGTCCACTGTAGAGCTGGATATTGTCAGCGTAGCTGTGGAAACTGAACTGTAGCCTATAATGGACTCTACCTATCCATTTAATTCTTTGAAGAAAAGTCCTGTATTAATTTGCCTGATCGCTAAAAGGAACTCAGCAATCCAGAACGTAGACTCAACCTCGTATCTCTTGTCCTGGCATTCTCCAGGGAGAACATCTCTATTCTTGGATCCAGCGCCACAGGAACCATCAATGGCACACGATGTGTTCGCTCATCTGGTTTATAGCTATCTCATAATTACCCAACTCGTTCTTGAAGCAGTTAATCGACATTCATCAACTCATCAGGCTTGGAGTCCGTCCCAAGCATAGAAGCTGCTTGCTCCAACTCAGCACAAACAGAGCCTCTGTTCCTGCTGCAGGATCTCATTCATCGAGGATCAGCCAAAAAGACTTAACCTCCAAAGTAATGTCAACAGAGAGTCAACGGGGTGACTATTAGAGGAAAGAAGACTTTCCGCTAGTTAGTGTTCTGCTTGCTGCCAGGAAGGGTCTATACAAAGCACAACTTTACAATGCAAGGAGCCCCAGGAAGGGCTAGACTCGAGTCAATACAGGTCTGTCACAACAGATGGTGGCACAGTCACACGACCTTGCTTCATGTTGGGGAGTGGTACATGCCAAAATAATTAATCTGAGCAGTTTCGTAGAGTGTGTTTCTAGGAAACATGGGATACCTTGAAATAAGTCTGTCACGTCCACCCACAATTAATCCCCTCCCACAGCCCATGCCCACTCTCTCCTATCACTAACTCTACCCACACATTTAATCCCCTCCCACATTGCCTGTACAATCTTACCACAGATAACGACTTTCCAACTGGAGCTTCTGGATCGAGACTGGGCCAGGACCATTTACACAAACCTCTATTTCAGGCATTTATTAATTTTTATCTTGTAAATGGTGGGCAAATGAGTGGGAACAAGGTGATGTTTTGCAGTCATAACGGCACAGAAGTAGGTTGTTCAGCCCATCAAGTCCATGCTGGGTCTCTTGTAGAGAAATCCAGTCTGTCCCATTCCCTTGCACAAACCCCGTAGCCCTGTAAATTTATTTCCTTCGAGTGCCCATCCAATTTCCTTTTGAAATCATTCATCTTCTCCACTTCCTCCACCCTCATAAGCAATGAGTTCTCGGTCATTACCACTCGCTGTGTAAAAACGTTCTTCCTCACATTTCCCCTGTATCTTATGCCCAAAACCTTGAACCCGTGTCCCCTAGTCCTTGTACCATCAGCTAATGGGAACAGATTTTCTTTGTCTACCTTATCTAAACCTTGCACACCTCTATCAAATCTCCCCTAACCTCATTTGCTCTAAGAAGAACAACCACAGCTTCTCCAACCTAACCTTGTAGCTAAATTCCCTCATCGCTGGAACCAGTCTGATAAATGTTCAGAGATTTCAAAGAAATTATCAAGGACGGACAATGGGTTTAAAAGCCTCAAATATCACAATATGTGTTGGCAGTCAGTATGAAGGCCTAAAATACAACATCCAGAACTGGCAGTAGACGTACAGGCCTAAAATGCAAACTCGTGAATGTAGTCTGCCTGCACTAAATCTCTTGTAAAGGATTTTCGACAAATTTATTTCAAGCCAAGTTTTAATATAATTTGCTTAAAAATGAATGTGAGAGGCAATAGGGCACTGTCAAAAGGTGTTAAAGATGCAGCCCCGTCTGCCCTCTCAGGTAGACGTAAAAGAACCCATGGCCACTATCTCAAAGAAGAGCAGGGGAGTTCTCCCCGGTGTCCTGGGCTAATTTCAAGTCAGGAGTGTGTTGGAATACTCTCTACTTGCCTGGATGGGTGCAGCTCCAATGACACTCAGGAAGCTCGACACCATCTAGGACAAAGCAGCCCGCTTGATTACCTGCGCATCCACCACCTTAAACAATCACTCCCTTCACCACCGATGCACAGTGGCAGCAACGTGCCCCATATACAAGATGCACTGCAGCAACTCACCAAGGCTCCTTCAACAGCACTTTCCAAACCTGCAACCTCCCACGCAGAAGGACAAGGACAGCAGACGCATGGGAACACCACCATCTGCAAGATCCCCTCCAGGCCCGACATCCTGACTCTGAAATATATCGCCGTTCCTTCACTGTCGCTGGATCAAAATCCTGGAACTGTCTCCCTAACAGCACTGTTGGTGCACCTACACCACATGGACTGCAGCGGTTCAAGAAGGCAGCTCACCACCACCTTCTCAAGGGCAATGAGGGATGGGCAATAAATGCTGGCCTGGCCAGCGACACCCACATCCCATGAAAGAACATAAAAAAAATTATCCCTCAACCAACATCATCAGAAACAGATTATCCGATCATTATCACACTGCTGATTGTGGGAGCTTGCTGTGTGTAAATTGGTTGCTGCATTTCCCACATTGCAACAGTGACTACACTTCAAATGTACTTCATTGGCTGTAAGCACTTTGGGACATCCTGAGGTGCTGAAAGGTGCTACAGCAATGCAAATTCTGTTTCTTTCTGGAAAGAGAGATGGGGTGGGGGAGAACAGGGGAAACCCTGATCGGCCATTCAGCCCAGGCTGTACCAGCTTTCCATTCAGTCCCTCCAACCCCCACTACACTTTGGTACTTTGGTTGCCCAAGAATTTCTACAGACGTCAAGTTTTGACATGGATCGATTGGTTGACGGAAGGAGGAGAAACAACACGCACGATAGAAAACAGATCCAAGGGAGCTCAGATCAGGCTAGTCACCTTGGGAGAGGTAAGAGTCCAACAGGCACTTTGCCATCTGCTGGCCACAGCCAACACACAAGAAGAATGTTAATTAAATATAAAAGGTTACACACATACACAGTCAGCACAGCCATCTGTAGAATGACTGATTCTTCCAGAACACGGCCTCCTGCTCAGGATAACTCTCCACCCCCTCGCTCAAAGCCTCAATTTAGTGTTAAAATATTCACCGTCATCTCACTTAAATGGTCCAGTTTCTAAAGCAACCACATTTATTAAAATAGAGATATATATCATTGCATGTGTTGCCTCCCTGCAAGCAACTTACACTCAGCATCAGAAATGCCACTGAATTTCAAAGCAGTATTCATATTCCCAGAATGTTTCTGAATTATTGCAAAATGTCGACTTTATGATTAGGCATCACAGGCACAGAGGAGAAGGAAGTGACATCATTGTGATGGGACGGGACACAGTGACATAATGCGGATGGAGCTTTACTCTGTATCTAACTCCCGTGCTGTACCTGTCCTGGGAGCGTTTGATGGGGACAGTGTAGAGGGAGCTTTACCCTGTATCTAACCCCATGCTGTACCTGCTCTGGGAGCGTTTGATGGAACAGTGTGAAGGGAGATATACTTAGATTTGCAGAAGGATTTGACAAGGTGCCACATCAAAGGTTGCTAAGCAAAATAAGAGCTCATGGTTTGGGGGTAACATATTAGAATGGATAGAGGATCGGTTAGCTAACAGGAAACAAAGAATAGGTATAAATGGGTCATTTTTGGGTTGGCAAGATGTAACGAGTGGAGTGCCACAGGGATCAGTGCTGGGACCGCAACTATTTACAATCTATATCAATGACTTCAATGAGGGACCGAAGGTATGGTTGCTAAATTTGCTGATGACACAAAGATAGGAAAGAAAGTAAGTTGTGAAGAGGACATAAGGAGTCTGCAAAGAGATATAGATAGGTTAAGTGAGTGGGCAAAAATTTGGCAAATGGAGTATAATGTGGGAAAATGGGAACTTATCCACTTTGGCAGGAGGAGTAGTAAAGCAGCATAATATTTAAATGGAGAAAGATTGCAGAACTCTGCAGTGCAGAGGGATCTGGGTGTCCTGATACATGAATCACAAAAGGTTGGTATGCAGATTACAGCAAGTGATTAGGAAGGCAAATGGATGTTGTCGTTTATTGCAAGGGAATGGAATATAAAAGTAGGGATATTTTGCTACAGTTGTATAGGGTACTGGTGAGACCACATCTGGAGTACTGTATACAGTTTTGGTCTCTTATTTAAGAAAGGACATAAATACATTAGAGGCAGTTCAGGGAAGGTTTGCTCGACTGATACCTGGGATGGGGGGTTATCTTATGAAGAAAGGTTGGACAGGTTGGATCTGTATTCAGTGGAGTTTAGAAGAATGAAAGGTGATTTTATTGAAACATATAAGATTGTTAGGGGACTTGACAGGGTGGATGCTGAAAGGATATTTCCTTTGTGAGAGAGACTAGAACTAGGGGACACAGTTTAAAAATAAGGGTCGCCCATTTAAGAAGGAGATGAGGAGAAATTTTTTCTGAGGATTGGGTCTTTGGAACTCTCTTCTCCAGAGAGCAGTGGAGATAGGGTCATTGAATATTTTTATGACAGAGGTAGATAAATTCTTGCCTAACAAGGGAGACAAAGGGTATCGGGGGTAGGCAGGAAAGTGGAGGTGAGGCCACAATCAGATCAGCCATGATCTATTAAATGGCGGAGAAGGCTCAAAGGGGTCGAACAGCCTACTCCTGCTCCTAATTCATATGTTCATATGAGCTTTACTCAGTATCTAACCAGTGCTGTGCTTGTCCTGGGAGTGTTTGATGGGGACAGTGTAGAGGGAGCTTTAATCTAACGTGTACTGTATTGAGTGATAAAGATGAGGAAAACATGACATACCCAATACAGAGACCCATCACCCAGCAGATGCCGATGTTTGAGTTATTTGTTAGAATGTAGTTGATTTAATGCTGTGTTGAAGAGATTCTATTGCACCATAGGGAAATGATAATGAATTTCTGTAAATTATTATAGAGTTATAAACTGGCATACTAACTCTGTACCGTTTATTGTGGATATGTTTGTACAAACCTATTATAGAACAGTAAGGAGTTATTCTTACATCTGAACTATTAATAGGAACAGCAGTAGGCCATTCAGCCCTTTGAGCTGTTCCACCATATATAGGAGGCCACTCTCTGGAAAACCAAAGGCCATAATTTTCTGTTTGAGTACATTCCTTGCAAGGCAAGTTGTTGGAAGTGCAAACTGAGAACGTTATAGCAAGGGCAAGAGGGCATCTGGGACCTAAGCGAATGGGTAACTAACAGGGCATCTCCTTAACCAATCAGATTCAAGGACTTGGAAATGACAAGAGAAACAGGGTGAATTAGAGAGGTTGAATTCAATGTCAAATCAGGTGCTGAGAGCAAAATAAAAAAGGAAAGAAAGGTTGGATTGAGAGAGAGAAAAAGAGACGGAATGGAAAAGCAAAAAAAAACTCAAATGAAAAATTTGGCATTTCTAAAATCTCCAACAATAATTAAAACCTGAAGGAATGAGGCCTGTGACGGAAATCTGCCAAATGTAAACATATTAATTTTGTCATATGGGACACTACTTAAAACTTTTTTACTGGGCATTGCAAAGAACTTGGTTAAAAAAAACTGAACACCTGAAAACATGGTTGCACATTTGCATTCTGAAAAGACCAGGACTAGCTGAGAGCCAGTTGAATAGAGAGATAATGCTCACTGATTCAATTAGCGAGATGAGGTTTGTCAATAGTGGTCAACATCCTTTGACTGTTTAAGAGTCAGACCTCCAGCCCCCACCGAGCGTGTGCGGAAAGCTTTGAAATCCATCAATCCTCCAAGAAGCTGCTGTTTCAAACAGATGGTCACATGACCTGCCTGCTGGCCAGACTGTTTTTTTTAAAATTGTACCACACAGAAAGGAAAAGACTGCAGCTGGACTGGCAGAAGAAAAGTCTCTCTCTCCAGCAAAGTCCCAGGAAACCCACAGTGGCAGCTTAGACTTCAAGACTACAGACAAAGCACCTCTTCGACCTTCTGGTACCAGAGAAGCAAGTCTGAAATTGTGCAAGGGGCCCCAGCTAGAACACCAGACCTTAACTTCAATCAAGACATTACATCAAAGACACAAAAGACTGTACCTGTACTCCATGTATTGCCATCTCTACTTCAACACCCCCCCTCAACTCTTCCCCTCTGTATCTATTTGTGTGCGTGTGTCTCTTGCATGCATGTGAAAGTGGTTGCATCGCATATTTTAGTAATTTTAATCGGGTTAGAGCGATAAGGCTAATAAACTTACACCTTCCATGTTTAAACCCAAGAAAACCCCTGTCTGATTTGTTCATTTGCAATTATAATGAGAGAGCAGTGAGCAAGGGTTCACTGAGGTGGGAAGCTAAAATCAATGTGTTTTTAAAAGATAAACCCTGTTCCGACCAAACCAGGAAAAGGGCAAGAGGGGAGCCTGAGAACCCTTCCTCACCTGGTCGTAACAGACCCCAAACATGTAATAGTTAATTCTCAGTGCCAGAGAGGTTAGTTGGCAGTAAATGACTCTTACTGACATCGTTCAAAGGGTACTTAGACTGGAATGGACAAGACTTAACTGTCTGTGGTGAGCTTACTAGATATCCAACACGCAAATACGGCATCTTCAATGGTGAATCTAACAGAGCACAAATCTCGGGCAGCATCATTTGGTAATTGGTGTTTAACCAGGCATCTGCCCCTTGCCTTACCATTTACACATAAATAAAAGCAAGCCTCACGGTTATTTCCAAAGCAAATGCTGGGCCATTATTATTACCAAAACTGGCTATTGCTCTCAGCCATGGCTCAGTTGGTAGCACTCTCACCTCCCAGTCCCATAAATATTGTGGCTACAAGAGCAGCTCAGAGGCTGGGAATTCTGCAGTGAGTAACTCACTTCCTGTCTCCCCAGTGCCTGTCCACCATCTACGAGGCACAAGTCAGTGCCTGGATGAGTGCAGCTCCAACAACACTCAAGAAGCTCGGTACCATCCAGGACAAAGCAGCCCGCTTGATGGGCACCCCATGCACCACCTTAAAAAATCACTCCCTCTACCACCGACACACAGTGGCAGCAGTGTGTACCATCTACAAGATGCACAGCAGCAACTCACCAAGGCTCCTTCAACAGCACCTTCCAAACCCTCAATCTCTACCACCTAGAAGGACAAGGGCAGCAGATGCATGGGAACACCACCACCTGCAAGTTCCCCTCCAAGTCACACACCATCCTGACTTGGAACTATATCGCCGTTCCTTCACTGTCGCTGGGTCAAAATCTTGGAACTCGCTTCCTTAAAGCACTGTGGGTGTACCTATACCACAACGACTGCAGTGGTTCAAGAAGGCAGCTCACCACCACCTTCTCAAGGGCAATTAGGGATGGGCAATAAATGCTGGCTTAGCCAGCGATGCCCACAACAAATGAACAAATTAAGAAAAGGTTCTGGGTTCAAGTCCCACTCTAGCGATTTGTGTGTATTATCCAGGCTGACACTCCTGGTGCCAGTGCCAAGGAAGCTCTGTGCCAACAGAGGGGCGGGGCTGGGGGAAACGCTGCACTGGAGGGACGGTGCAGGGGGAGCTCTGCGCCGGAGGGAGACGGTGCTGGGGGAGAGCTGCGCCGGATGGACAGTGCAGGGGGAGCTCTGTGCAGTCGGAGGGACAGTGCTGGGGGAGTGCTGCACTGTTGGAGTTTCCGTCTTTCGGATGAGATGTTAAACCAAGACCCTGTCTGCCCTCTCAGGTGGACATAAAAGGTCCCATGGCCTCTTTTTTGAAGAACAGCAAGAGTTTTCTTCCTGATGTTCTGGAACAATATTTATTCCCTCAACCAACATCACCAAAAAAACAGTTTATCTGTCATTAGCACATCACTGTTCATGGGTTTTGTTGTGCGCAAATTCCCTGCCCCATTTTCTACTAAACTTTAAAAAAAAGTACTAAATTGGCTGTGAAACACTTTGGGATGTCCTGAGTCCTTGAAAGGCGTTTGAGAAATGCAAGTCTTATTTGTAAATTGGAGCAGGCTCAATAAACATTTTGGCAAGAGAATTTACCATTTGAAAAGGTGTGCATGATAAATCATAGTGGAGACTCAGTGAAATGGGATTGGCTTAGCTATCTGCAGTGCTTTCTCTGATTCTATCTCACCATATCGTGGCACTGTCAGAAGTACCAGTCGTATACAGGAGGCAGCCATTCGTCCCATCATGGTTTTGCCAGCTCTTTAAAAGAGCCGTCCCATTAATCCCACGCCGACAGGTTCCCTCCTCTCCTGAGGTTTGTGCTAATGTAGAGTTACGTCACCAATAGTCCTCCAAGAACACTGAAACCCTCTCTTTCCCTTACCCTCGGACAACCGGCCATTCAACTATTGCTGTTATACTTGTATGCGGCACTATTCCACCCTCACACAACACAAAACAAAAAAACAGATCAACTGGTCATTTGTCCTTTTTTCTGCTTGTGCAATCTTGCTGTGTTCAAACCGGCCGCCGCATTTGCCTATGTAACAAGTGACTGTGTTTTGTTAGCAATTCCATGTATGTGAAGCATTATGGGAGTGTAGTAAGTTTTCTATAAATGCAAGTGATGGAAAATGTTTCCAGCTCTGTGATTCCCCCACATGGTGACGGGACGGGGGTCTGTGTCTGTGATTCCCCCACATGGTGATGGGACAGGGGTCTGTGTCTGTGATTCCCCCACATGGTGACGGGACGGGGGTCTGTGTCTGTGATTCCCCCACACGGTGATGGGACAGGGGTCTGTGTCTGTGATTCCCCCACACGGTGATGGGACAGGGGTCTGTGTCTTTTATCCCCCCACACGGTGATGGGACGTGGGTCTGTATCGGTGATTCCCCCACACGGTGATGGGACGTGGGTCTGTGTCTGTGATCCCCCCACACGGTGATGGGATATGGTCTGCGTCTGCCATTCATCCACATGGTGACGCACGGTTGCCAAGTGAAGCAACTTCCTCATCGGAAGAGAAGGAAAATTACCAACAGTTCTATTGTAATGGGCTCTTTCAATAGCTGGATGGAAGCTGTGATAACTGTCCCTCCTAATGATATTCATCCTGTTAGTGGACAGCACACTAAAACACAGAGTCTGCACCGAATTCTGCCCCAAACCCAAATCTCAAACTCTAGCTCAGCTGTGGGATGAAGCATGACTGCTCTTTCAAAGAGCCAGCTCAGGTAAAAAAGGAGGGGCACCGCCGAGAGAGCGCCACGCCACCGGAGGGACAGTACCGAGGGAGCGCCGCACTGCCGGAGGGACAGTACCGAGGGAGCGCCGCACTGCCGGAGGGACAGTACCGAGGGAGCGCCGCACTGCCGGAGGGACAGTACCGAGGGAGCGCCGCACTGCCGGAGGGACAGTACCGAGGGAGCGCCGCACTGCCGGAGGGACAGTACCGAGGGAGCGCCGCACTGCCGGAGGGACAGTACCGAGGGAGCGCCGCACTGCCGGAGGGACAGTACCGAGGGAGCGCCGCACTGCCGGAGGGACAGTACCGAGGGAGCGCCGCACTGCCGGAGGGACAGTACCGAGGGAGCGCCGCACTGCCGGAGGGACAGTACCGCCATCTTTGAGATGAGACGTTAAACCTAGGAAGCATCTGTTGTGTATCAGCTGTGGCTCAGTCGGTAGCACTCTTGCCTCCGAATCACAAAGTTCTGGGTTCAAGTCCTACTCCAGGATTTTAGCGCAAAAATCAAGGCCGTCACTCCAGCGCGGTACTGAGGGAAGTGCTGCACTCAAGAAGGTGCCATTTTTCGGGTGAGACATAAAAACCAAGGCCCTGACTGCCCTCTCTGGTGGTCATAAAATTTGGAAGAGGGTGGTGAATCTTTGGAATTCTCTACCCCAGAGGGCGGTGGAGCTCAATCATTGAGCATGTTCAAGACAGAAATCAGTAGATATCTGGATACTAACGACATCAAGGGATATGGGGAGAGCACGGGAAAGTGGCATTGAGGTAGATGATCAGCCATGATTTAATTGAATGTTGGAGCAGGCTTGAGGGGCTGAATGGCCTATTCCTATGTTCCTATGAGCAGGGGAGTTCTCCCCAGTGTCCTGGTCAATATCGACATCACAAGAAAAGATTATCTGGTCTGTTGTTTGTGGGAGCTTGCTGTGCTCATATTAGCTGCCACATTTCCTGCATTACAATAGTGATTACACTTCAAAAGTACTTCACTGGCTGTAAAGTATTTTGAGATGTCCTGAGGTAGTGAAAGATACTCTTTATTTCACAAGAAGTACTGCTAAACCTCCAACAGTGACAAAGAAATTCCACAGAAAGACACCTTTAACTGAGGCAGCCTCTCTCATCCTGACAGTGCTGCCTCCTTCGCAGTGCTTTGTGTACAGCTCAGTTTTATTAAAACGTATAATCTATTCACAGTAGAACAACTCATTTCCAATTCCTCCTTCCCTGCCTACTTGAAATGTAAATTGAAGCAGAGGGAAGAGAGATGAAGTGAGCCAGAGTTCTTGCTAGTGATCACTGTCCAATAATCCCTGCTGGAAAACATACACTGGTCAATGATGGGATTGGACTGGCCCAAGATGCACCCCATGGTAAAATAGCCTGCCAAGTTTCACTCTTAGAATCAGGGAATTCTGCAACACAGGATCCATTCAGCCCATCAGCCCAGAAACCTCTCTTTTGGAGTAAGCTCTGACTTCAGTCCCATTCCTCTACCCTTTTCCCTTTGACCCACAGAGAATGACCATTTAGAGAGGGTACTAGTGGACTGGCACAGTCAGTGACACTATACCCCAATAACTTCTGGAGAGTACATGGGATTGGAAAGGAGAGAGAAGGATTCCAGTCTGCAAATCTCCAGTGTCTAAAATATCCACACTAATCAGTGAGCTACAGTCCTGTTTCAAGCGCAGAATTGGAGCAGGGCTGGAGGAGCTTACAGAGATAGGAAGGAGTGAGGCCATCAAGGACTTGAAAACAAGGATGAGAATTTTAAAAATTAAGGCCTTGCCAAACAAGAGCCAACAACAAAGCAGTTAAAGCTATGAAGAGGGAGCAAACAAACTCAAATAAAGAAAGACACTTTCTTACCAGACTGCTTATTTCAACTTCCCCGCCAGACAGTGAGATTTGTCTCTCTGCTTTCTCTACTCCCTACAGTCTAAAGGCTTTCAAACACAAGCTTGGTGTGGTGTCTTAGAATCACTAATTTCATCTTCATTCTCTCTCCTCTTTTCAGTGTGAATCACTGGGTATCACTCTCCCCCGAGTCAGTAGGTCACAGGTTCAAGTCCCACACGAGAGACCTGAGCACAAAATCCAGGTTAACACTCCCAGTGCAGTACTGAAAGAGCTCTGCACTGTCGGAGGTGCTGTCTTTCAGAGGAAACATTAAACAGAGGCCCCGTCTGTCCTCCGGTTAGACATAAAAAAAACCCCATTGCACAATTTCAAAGAAGAGCAGGCCCGGTGTCCTGGACCGATATTTTCCCTCAACTAATATCACTAATAAACAGATTATCTGGTCATGATCACCTTGCTGTTTGTGGGAGCTTGTGGTTCAATAATTGGCTGCTGCATTTCCAAAATCACAAAACTTTTATTTTAAAAAAAAGTACTTAAGTGGCTGTCAAGCATTTTGGGACGGAGATTGTGAAAGCAGCTACAGAGAAACAAATGCTTTTTTCCTCAAAGTATTTTCCCTTATGTCTGAATTTGGCCTGAGACCTGAGTTTGTAAACCAAAAAACTATGACCCAAGCAAGCTGTGGAAGAGGGAACTGATGGTTTTACACAGCAAGCAGCAATGGGACCTGCAACTTCTGTATTCACCTGCATATTCATATTCAGTTGCTCAAGTTGGTTTTCAAGTAATTACTCCTTTAAAAAAATCAGAAACATTTCTACACAACCAGAAACAGCTGTGAACAGTTCGGTCAATCTGCAGCTGCAGAAAATGGAAACTTGTCAATTTTTCATATACATGTAATTCTGATGAAGTCACTACACCTGCACAATCGTGCCTGACCCACTGACTCTTGGAGGCAGTACAGAGAAGGTTTACTAGACTAATACCTGGAATGGTGGGCTGTCTGACAAGGAAAGATTGGACAGGCTAGGCTTGTATCTGCAGGAATTTAGAAGAGTGAAAGGTGACTTGATTGAAACATATAAGATCCTGAAGGGTCTTGACAGGGTGGATGTGGAAAGGATGTTTCCCATTGTGGGAGAATCTAGAACTAGGGGTCACTGTTTAAAAAATAAGGGGTCGCCCATTTAAGACAGAGATGAGGAGAAATTTTTTCTCTCAGGGTCATGAGTCTTCGGAATTCTCTTCCTCAAAAGGTGGTGGAAGCCGAGTCTTTGAATATTTTTAAGGCAGAGGTCGACAGATCCTTGATAAGCAAGGGGGTGGAAGGTTATTGGGGGTAGGTGGAAATGTGGAGTAATCAGTTCAGCCATGATCTTGTTGAATGGCGGAGCAGGCTCGAAGGGCTGAGTGGCTATTCCTGCTCCTAATTCATATGTTCATATAACTCTTTCAAGCATTCTCTGTCTTAAACCAAAATTATATGGGAGCTGAATGAATGTGGGGGACCCCTGTAAATAATAATAATTCTGAAGATACCCTGTAAATACTGATACGCTCCCAGAAACCCCATGTAAATAGTGACATCCGCAAGGACTCCAGGGAACCCCCTGTAAATACTGACCCCCCTCCCGAGGGCCGCTGCAAATACTGACACACTCCCGGGGACCCACCCTGTAAATATCAACACTCTCATGGGAACCCCCTACAAATTGACACACACTCCCTGGGACCCCCTGTAAATACTGACACACTCCCCGGGACCCCCTGTGAACAGTGACAAACCCCTCCAGGACCCCCTGTAAATACTGACACTCTCGCGAGGACCCCCTATAATACTGACACACTCACATGGAACCACTGTAAATACTGACATGTCCCGGGGAACACCCTGTAAATAGTGACATGTTCCAGGGACTCTCTTGTAAATACTGAAACATTCTCAGGGACTATCAGTAAGTAAGGACATCCTCCCAGAGTCAGTCTGCAGATACTGATCCACTCCCACATGGGAGCTTGGTTAAGAAGGTAAGAGCCCATGGGATCCAGGGCAATTTGGCAAATTGGATCCAAAATTGGCTTAGTGGCAGGAGGCAGAGGGTGATGGTCGAGGGCTGTTTTTGCGATTGGAAGCCTGTGACCAGTGGTGTACCCCAGGGATCGGTGCTGGGACCCTTGCTCTTTGTAGTGTACATTAATGAATTAGACGTGAATATAGGAGGTATGATCAGTAAGTTCACAGATGACACGAAAATTGGTGGTGTTGTAAACAGTGAGGAGGAAATCCTTAGATTACAGGGAGATTTAGATGGGCTGGTAAGATGGGCAGAGCAGTGGCAAATGGAATTTCATCCTGAAAAGTGTGAGGTAATGCATTTTGGGAGGACTAACAAGGCAAGGGAATATACAATGGATGGTAGGACCCTCGGAAGTACAGAAGGTCAGAAGGACCTTGGTGTATTTGTCCATAAATCACTGAAGGCAGCAGCACAGGTAGATAAGGTGGTTAGGAAGGCATATGGGATACTTGCCTTTATTAGCCGAGGCATAGAATATAAGAGCAGGGAGGTTATGATGGAGCTGTATAAATCGCTAGTTAGGCCACAGCTGGAGTACTGTGTACAGTTCTGGTCACCACACTATAGGAAGGATGTGATTGCACTGGAGAGGGTGCAGAGGAGATTCACCAGGATATTACCTGGGCTTGAGCATTTCAGCTATGAAGAAAGACTGAAAAGGCTCGGGTTGTTTTACTTGGAGCAGAGAAGGCTGAGGGGGGACATGATTGAGATGTACAAGATTATGAGGGGCATTGATAGGTTAGATTGGAAGAAACTTTTTCCCTTAGCGGAGGGGTCAATAACCAGGGGGCATAGATTTAGGGTAAGGGGCAGGAGGTTTAGGGGGGATTTGAGGAAAAGATTTTTCACCCAGAGGTGGTTGGAATCTGGAACGCACTGCCTGAAGAGGTGGTAGAGGCAGGAACTGTCACAACATTTAAGAAGTATTTAGATGAGCACTTGAAACGCCATAGCATACAAGGCTCTGGGCCAAGTGCAGGTATATGGAATTAGAATAGTTGGGTGCTGGATGGCCAGCACAGACACGATGGGCCGAAGGGCCTGTTTCTGCGCTGTATAACTCTATGACTCCCAGGGACACCCTGTAAATACTGACCCGATCCCACGGACCCCCTCTAAATACTGGCACAGTCCCCGGGCCCCCCCGTAAATACTGACACACTCCCCAGGACCCCATGTAAATACTGACCCTCTCCCAGGGAACCTCTGTAAATACTGACACACTCCTCGGGACCCCCTGCAAATACTGACCCTCTCCCAGGGAACCCCTGTAAATACTGACCCTCTCGCGAGGACCCCTTATAATAATGACACACTCCTATGGAACCACCATAAGTACCTACATGTCCCGGGGGACACCTGTAATTAGTGACACGTTCCAGGGACTCTCTTGTAAATACTAAAACATTCTCAGGGACCATCAGTAATTAAGGACATCCTCCCAGAGTCGCTCTGCAGATACTGACCCACTCCCAGGGACATGCTGTAAATACTGACACAATATCGGGCTCTCCCTGTAAACACTGACACACTTCCAGGATCCTCTTTACTTGCTGACACACTCCCCGGGACCAGCAATAAATACTGACACACCCTTGAAATCCCCTGTAAACACTGAAGGAGTGCCGCACTGTCGGATGGTCGGCGCTGAGGGAGTGCAGCACCGTTGGAGAGTCAGCGCTGAGGGAGCACCGCACTGTCGGAGGGACAGTACTGAAGGAGTGCCGCACTGTCGGAGGGACAGCACTGAGGGAGCGCTTCACTGTCCAAATGCCACCTTTTGGATGAGCCGTTAAACCGAGGCCTCGTCTGCCCTCTCAGGTGAACGGAAATCGCAACATGGCCTCTATTTCGAAGAGCAGGGGAGTTCTCCCCAATGTACTGGGCCAATAGTCATTATCACACTGCTGTTTGGGGGAGCTTGCTGTGCGCAAATCCACTGCTGCCTTTCCTAAATTACAACTGTTAATATTTCATTGGCTGTAAAGAGCTTTGGACAACCTGAGCTTGTTAAAGGAGCTACAGAAATATGGCTTCATTTGGTTGTGTACTGGATTGCCATTACACAGAGTGTACTGCACAAAAACAGGCCATTCAGCCCAACTGCTTCATGCTGGTGTGGGTGCTCCACACCAGCCTCTTCCCACCCCTCTTCATCTCACCCTCAGCATGTAAGAATTTGAACTATGTTCAGATTCATTTATCCATGCACAAGTATTAATCAAGCATATTTTGAAATCTTGCTGCCATTTTCTATACACCATATTTTTATACATTAATATTTTAAACACTCGAGTTATATATTTATATGCATTGTTATACATCCTAGTTGTTAAGTGGACTAGCTTTTAGTGTTGAGATTAGTAACTAACCACCTTACTTTTGACATGGTTGAAACCACTAGTCACCACTTAATAATTTCATTTATAAAGACAATGTAAGATGTGCAGACCTTTTCCTGGAAACCACACGATCTCCTCAGAGTTCAGACTCCTGGAAATCATGTGGTCTCCTCAGCTCGCAGTGATAAGCAGGATTCCTGGAAATCACATGACCCTAATTATCTCTAGAGAACAAAGGGGCCATTTAATGGACAACACTGCCTTAGGTGTCTGTCACTTTAAGAAACTACCACGAGTGGAAACATCTTCTCAACGTCGATCTTATCAAACCCTTTCATAATTTTAAGATCTCTAACCGTGGTCACCCCTCAGCTTTCTCTATCCAGAGAGCCAAGCCAGATGAACACAGAGCTATCTACTTGCAGGCCATTTCTACAACCTATTGCCCTTAAATGAAAAGCCAATAAACAGGATTTTTTTTGTATGCATGGAACGAAAAATCAAATTACAATATCGACGATGATGAGTAAAGGCTATTCGGCCCATCCTTTGTTATTCACTGAGATTAAAGTCTGGACCCCTCCAATGTACACTTTCCATCAAGTTCTCATCCTTTGCCAACAGTACGTGCCATCAGTTTAAACTCTCAGCTTACGACATGCAAGAGAAGCAGACGTAGAGAGGCGACGGTTGCCATGGAGACACGCACAAGTCCTCAAGTACTAGCTGGGTGTTATTAACCTTTAGGAGATGCGTGGAGACTACGGAGAGCGCACGAGTCATACGATATCCAACTGTTTCTTGAATTATTCCAGTTACGCCTTCACTCCGCTTCTTTGAAGACTATTTCCACGTCGGCAGGTACAAAACGTAATCAAAAAGGCTAATGGAATGTTGGCCTTTATCTCAAGTGAGCTGGAATACAAAGGGGAGGAAGTGATGCTTCAGCTGTGCAGAGCCTGGTCAGACCCTATCTGGAGTAATTATGTTCATTTTTGGTCTCCGCACTTCAGGAAGGATATGTTGGACTTGAAGGGGGTGCAGTGCAGATTCACCAAAATAATACCAGTGCTTATAGTGTTACATTACGAGAGCTGGTTGCATAGATGAAGCCTGTATTCCCTTATAGAAGATTGAGGGGTGATATGTTAATAAGGATTCAATAGAGAGAAACTATTTCCTCTGGTGGGGAGAGTCCAGTCAAGAGGGTCGAACCTTAAAATTAGAGCCAGACCATTCAGGGGTGATGTCAGGAACCAATTCCTCACACAAAGGGGAGTGGAAATCTAGAACTCTCTCCCCAAAAAGCTGTGGATGCTGGAGATCAACTCAATGTTAAAACTGAGGTCGATAGATTTTTGTTGGGTCAAGGAATATGGAGAAAAGGTAGGAAAATGGAGTTTAGATACAGATCAGCCATAATCTAATTGAATTGTGGGACAGGCTCAAGGGGCTGAATGGCCTCCTCCTGTTCCTATGTTCCCACAGGTCACAAAGAATTCCTTGACATCAGTGCAAAATTGCCTGTTTTCTGGTTGTTTTGTCCTAACAGTCAGGGTTTAATCTGACTTCAACAAGATCTTCAGCTGTACAATGCCCTGGTTAGACCACACCTGAAGCACTGTGAACAGTTCTGGGCACCACACCTTAGGAAGGTTACACTGGCCTTGGAGGGAGTGCAGTATAGATTTACCAGAAAGATACCTGGACTCCAAGGGTTAAATTACAAAGGAGGGATTAAAAAAACTAGAGTTGTATTCCCTTGAATTTAGAAAGTTAAGGGGTGATTTGACCAAAGTTTTCGAGATATTAAGGGGAACAGATAAGGTAGAGAGAGAGAAACTGGGGAGTCTCAGACTAGGAGACAGTGTCTAAAAATTAGAGCCAGAACTTTCAAGAGTGAACTTAGGAAACACTTCCACACACAAAGAGTGGTCGAAGTTTGGAACTCTCTTCCACAAATGGCCATTGATCCTAAATCAATTGTTAATTTTGAGTTTGATCGATTTTTATAACCACAGATACTACAGGATATGGGCAAAGACGGGTAACTGGAGTTAGGTTACAGATCAGCCATGATCTCACTGAATGGCCTCCTCCTGTTCCCACATTCCTCTCAGTCACCACTTTTCAACAAGGAGCATCCCTAAATCCTCCAGTCCTTCCTCACAACCCTATCCTTTCGTTGGTGGAAATAGCCTTGTGGCTGCTCTTTTGTGTCACCAGCCCGTTTGTGGGATGTGGGCGTCGCTGGCTAGGCCAGCATTTATTGCCCAGCCCTAATTGCCCTTGAACTGAGTGGCTTGCTAGGCCATTTCAGAGGGCATTTAAGAGTCAACCACATTGCTGTGGATCTGGAGTTACATGTAAGCCAGACCAGGTAATAACAGCAGATTTCAATCCCTAAAGGACATTAGTGAACCAGATGGGTTTTAACAACAATCGACAATGGTTTCATGGCTATCATTAGCCTAGCTTTCTAATTCCAGATTCATTAATGGAATTCAAATTTCACCATCTGCCATGGTGGGATTCGAACCCAAGTTCCCAGAGCACTAGCCTGGGCCTCTGGATTACTAGTTCAGTGACATTACCAGCACTCCACCGCCTCCCCGTGTCTCCCTTGCGCTCCAGTATTCAGAATGGAACACCATACTCAACCTGTGAACTGGCCAGAATACAATTGCTTTCACTGCTCAAGTATTGACACACCACTATTAGACACTGGGGTGACTTAGATAATCCTATCAGCTACGGTCCAGTTGGTAACATTCTTGCCTCCGAATCAAAAAGTGGGTTCGAGGCCCACTCCAGAGACCCGCACACATAATCTCAGCTGACACTCTCAGTGCCAGTACTGAGGGAGTGCTGCACGGTCGGAGAACATCAAACCGAGCAGCCATCTGACCTCTCGGATGGACGTAAAAGATCCCAGGTCAACTACTGAAAAAAAGAGCAGGGAGGTTCTCCTTAGTGTTCTGGGGCCAATATGTATCTCTTGACCAACATCACTAAAAAACACGTTATCTGCTCGGTATCACATTTGTGGAATCCTGCTGTGCGCAAATGGGCAGCCACGTTTTTTTCATTACAACAGCGACTACACTTCAAAAGTACTTAATTCACTGTAAAGCACTTTGGAACATCCTGAGGTGGTGAAAGGCACTATAGAAATGCAAGTTCTGTCTTTCCTTCTTCATTAGCCTTCAGCTGGGTGTGTGGAAACTATGGAGAGCTGATACAGAGCCATGTGTTGTGTCATTTAGGAGCAAGCTTTTGGCCTATAGCCGGTGAGTGCCATACAAAACTGAGAGCAAATCTCCTTAACAGAAGCCTCAGCTCATCTAGAACTCCCTTTCTCTTGCTCCCACTTTTCCCATTCGGCAGTCAGTCTGAATTCTTGCTCCCCAATGGAACCTCAATTACAGAAACCAACCGCCCGTTACCCGGCACCTCCAAGATAAGGCATGCCAACCCACCAGGATGTATCTGCAGGATACTGCTGGGGGCAAAAGGCCAGGAGAGAAATCAGAGAAAGGACATTGAACAAACGTGTGTGTTTTTTTCATTCTCTTGTAACATTTTCATTTCTTACGAATAACAATATTGGAGATTGGGGAGGGGGCAGCGTGCAAAAGACTGTTTCACTCGCAGGCAAGATTTATCCAAATGGGTAATGGTGTCTTTACATGGAATTATATAAAACGTACAGCACCAAAACAGGCCATTCAGTCCAACTGCTCTGTGCTGGTGTTTCTGCTCCGCACGAGCCTCCTCCCACCCCTCTTCAACTCACCCTATCAGCATATCCTTCTATTCCTTTCTCCCTCATGTGTTTATCCAGCTTCCCCTTAAATTATACTATTCACCTCAACCATTCCCTGTGGTAGCGAGTTCCACGTTCTCACCACTCTCTGGGAAAAAAAGTTTCTCCTGAATTCCTATTGGATTTATTAGTAAGTATCTTAAATTTATGGCCCCTAGTTTTGGACTCCCCCACAAATGGAAACATCTTCTCAACGGCTACTCTATCAAGCCCTTTCAGAATCTTAAAGGCCTCTATCAGGTCACCCCCGCCCCCCCCCAGTCTTCTCTTTCCTAGAGAAAAGAGACCCAGCCTATTCAACCTTTCTTGATAGGTATAACTTCACAGTTCTTATCTGCACCCTTTCTGATTGGCTGTGGCAAGGCAGTGGCACTTGGAGGATCGACCAATGGTGGGAGGGTGGGGGATGCGGTTGAAGGTCCGCCAAGAATATGCCCGACTGGAGTTCGCGACCCCTACTCAGGGCACAGCCTGGGTTTGGAAATGCATCACCGCATCCCCCCCCATCCTTGATCAACAGCATCTGGCGACTAAACGCGCAATTGAGGGCTGATCACGAGAGAGGGCAGAATTGCCAAGCACGGTCCTGACAAAAACACTGGCTCAAAATCCTAGAAAACCCCCACATAACAAAAGGTGATTCCTTCAGCCAAGGCAGAAGCGATGAAACTGTCAACGCTCAAACACCCTTCAAAATCCTGCCTGACAACAATGAAATCTGGCATTGGCAGTCGTCATAAACCATCAGCCTTGAGGCAATTTTCCCTTCTCTTCCCACTACTCCTTTCGCTAGCAAATACAACTGCCCCCAACATCTCACTCGCAGTTGGCTTCTGAAGTCACAAGTGATCCCACCAGCAGACCTCACATCGACATTTTAAGACATACTTCTGCAAAAATGACTTTAAGGAAATCACCCACCGGCACCCCCCCTCCACCTATCCCTTTGATGCCAATGATCATCGTCTCCAAACCCCAACCTCCCTTCCATCGCAAACTCTGAACCTTCTCAGTTGTAAACTACACGATGACCATTACAGCACCGACTGGATTTCTAAACTTCAATTCCATGCTATACAAGAATTGAACAGTGATCCAGAGACAACATGAGGGAGGGAGGAGGGGGATGGAGGGGAGGGGGAATGAGAGGGAGGTGAGAAGGTCAGTAGTGCGAGGGGCAGTCAAAAAGCTCGTGTCTTGTTCAAAAGCACTTGCCCTGGCCACTGCAAACCGCCAACTGACACTGTCAGGATTCTGAACCTGCCCAAATATGGAATGCAGGGTAAGGGGTAGTGGGGGTGGTGGGGTGAGATTTATTAGTTAAAACACAATTTACTCTCAGAGTTCCTCAGAATTACAATGTCGGCAGTTCAAATTCCAGATTTGCAGAATTTAAAAAAATTTATTTTTGTGATTTACATTCTGGGAAAAACAGCGTGTTTCTTGGCTGCTCACCCACAGCCTCCCAACACACACTCTGCTAAGGCTCTTTGTTAATTCTGACACACACAAAATGTACACCAGCTAACACACAAAAGGAGGTGCCTGTTCCCTTCAAGTCCAACCTTTGGAATAATTCCATCAAATTAATTTCCAAGCGATTAATTTTCTTCCTCATTCTCTCTCTCTTACTCTGTGAATTTATCAGGCAAAACCCCCAGAATGTATTCCCACACATTCACCACACACTCCTTCTCTTTCCGATTGGATTTATTCCCTCTTCCCGTTAAATAGCCAGGCACAAATCAGAGGACTGTGGATTTTCTGAACGGTTTTACAGTGGGGTAGGGAAGGAGGGAGGAGATTTCAAGAATAAATAATAAAAAGGCACCTAAGGAGTTAGGAGGCCTCAAGAGGAGCCTGCATAGTCGCATGAAAATCAGAGACTGTGTGAACTGTGATAGATGATTGATCAACCTCCGGCTTCTCGCAGATCAGCCTCAGCATCCCTAACGGATCACACATGCCGGAGGGAAGCGACACAGACACACACACACAGAGCGAGAGAGAGAGAGAGACAGACAAAAAAGCCTTCAAAGGAGGAAGGACAATGAAGAGTCTTCTACATGTCAGCAACTTGTGGAATTTTGCAAGCAATGGAAATCGAGAATAAAAGATCCCTTACCTTTGTGGTGACTATACACAGGCAATCCATTCTCTAAGACGAAACAGGTGGCCGTGGCTTCGAAAGGGGGATTTCGTGCATCGGAAACTGTGGGATTTGGGGGCATGCAGGCAAGAGGTGGGTGATGCCAGTGTTGAGCGCGCGTGTGTGTGTGTAAGACAGTGTGTGTCAGTGTGTGTGTGTCAGTGTGTGTCTGTATGAAGAAAGGATGTGTGGGAGTGAACGAAAGAGGGATGGTTCATTTATTAAAAATATTAGAGAAATCTCTCTTTGTTACAACTCGGGAAAGGAACCCTCTTGGCTTCTGCGAGCGGAAGGTGAATTTGTTCATTAATGACTAGAAAAGAGGGGGAGGATGATGAGGAGGCGATGGCGTAGAGTGTGTGTGTGAGAGAGAGTGTGTGTGAGTGTGTGTGTGTGTATGCGTGTATGTGTGTGTGTGTGTGTGAGAGAGAGAGAGAGAGAGAGAGAGAGAGAGAGAGAGAATGAGTATTGATATGAAAGAGGAATAAAAAAAGAGGGGGGAGCAAAAGGAGGAGCAGGAGGAAAAGGAAGATTACCCACGGGGTGTGTGTGTGTCTCTCTCTCTCTCTCCTGGCCCAGAGAGGCCGGATCGAAATCTAATTATCATTACAACAGCTTTGCTCAGTCACTTAAAGGGAGGAGGCTGCTGTTCTCAGGGGATGGGAAGAGCAACCAAGGCGAAAAGCAGAGCGATATACAAGGGGTGAGGTGGGGGGGTGGTGGTATGCTTCTCAATTTAAAATGCTTCCCTACATCCCCCATCCCCTTCCCCTGACTATTCCTCCCAAGAAATATAGTCACCCAATACTGAATTGTGTTAAAACTCCAAAAATGGTTTAATATATCTGTTCTTTTCAAACCCCAATGACCTCTTAAATGGGATTTATTTATTTCAGAACAAAAAGCATCGGAAATGTTGACATGAGAGTGAGTTTCCATTCCCTCCTGATATCCCGGACACTCACCACCCTCCTTCACACTTTTCACCACTGATCATGCCTCACTCAAAATTTTAACCCTACTCTTCTTAAGGTGCTGACACCCACTGGAGTACGATTCCCACAGGCACCGGCTGCCCACAACTGGTATTCTTTCAAGTGTGACAACCTCACCTAAACAATTGGTTTCAGGTCATTTGAACTTGAGGGGGGTATCACACTCCCCACATCCACAGCTGCACCTCCCAGCCAGAGTCACTGGACAATGATCAGGAGCAGGGAAAACATTGCTGATTTTCTCGCCCCTCTGACCCCAAAGAAAATCAAAGCCAATTGCTGCCTCTGCTGTAAAGACTGAGATCAACTCACTCAACAAGAACTTGAATTTATATAGCAGCTTTAACACAGCAAAACCTCCCAAAGTGCTCACAGGAGTGTTAGCAAACATAAATTTGACACTGAGCTACATAAGGAGATATTAAGATAGATGAACAGAATCCTGGTCAAGTGGCAGGTTTTAAAAAGCATCTTAAAGGAGGATAGAGAGGTGGAGAGGTTTAGGGAGGGAATTCCAGAGATTAGGACCCGACAGCTCAAGGCATGGGCACCATTGGTGGAGCGATAGAAATTGGTGATGCCCAAATCTTTCAGATGAGACATTAAACCGAGGCTCCATCTGCCCTCTCATACGAACATATGAATTAGGAGCAGGAGTCGACCACTTGGCCCTTCGAGCCTGCTCCGCCATTCAATAAGTTCATGGTTGAACTGATTTCTCCACATTTCCACCTACCCCCGATAACCTTTCACCCCCTTGCTCATCAAGAATCTATCTACCTCTGCCTTAAAAATATTCAAAGACTCTGCTTCTACCGCCTTTTGAGGAAGAGAATTCCAAAGCCTCACGACCCTCTGAGAGAAAAAATTCTCATCTCGGTCTTAAATGGGCAACCCCTTATTTTTAAATAGTGACCCCTAGTTCTAGATTCTCCCACAAGGAGAAACATCCTTTCCACATTCACCCTGTCAAGACCCCTCAGGATCTTATATGTTTCAATCAAGTCACCTCTTACTCTTCTAAATTCCAGCAGATACAAGCCTAGTCTGTCCAATCTTTCCTCATAAGACAACCCGCCCATTCCAGGTATTAGTCTAGTAAACCTTCTCTGAACTGCTTCCAACGCATTTACATCCTTCCTTAAATAAGGAGACCAATACTGTACACAGTACTCCAGACGTGGTCTCACCAATGCCCTGTATAACTGAAGCATAACCTCCCTACTTTTGTATTCAATTCCCCTTGCGATAAACAATAACATTCTATTAGCTTTGCTAATTAGGTGCTGTACCTGCATGCTAACCTTTTGCGATTCATGCACTAGGGCACCCAGATCCCTCTGCATCTCAGAGCTCTGCAATCTCTCACCATTTAGATAATATGCTTCTTTTTTATTCTTCCTGCCAAAGTGGACAATTTCCCACTTTCCCACATTATACTCCATTTGCCAGATCTTTGCCTACCTATCACTTAACCTATATCCCTTTGTAGCCTCCTAATGTCCTCTTCACGAGTTACTTTGCTACCTGTCATCAGAAAATTTAGCAACCATACCTTCGGTCTCTTCATCTAAGTCATTTATATAAATTCTCTCATGGATGTAAAAGATTCCATGGCCACAATTTCAAAGAATAGCAGGCAGGTTCTCCCTGATGTCCTCGGACCAATATTTAAGCTTCAACCAACATCACTTTTCTCCCAGTGTTAATTCTTAACCTGCCATTACAGATGATGTCACAAACACTGGCGTGCCTCCCTGGGATTCCTCACAATTTAACTTAAAACCAATTAGAAACTCAAATATCTTTTCATAAAGTTTGCTTTTGCTCGATAATGGATATCAGTGCATAGCTCAGTAATAGAACAATGTTCCATTTTTTCCATACACTGTCCCCATCAAACACTCCCAGGACAGGTACAGCACAGGGGTTAGATACAGAGTAAAGCTCCCTCTACAGTGTCCCCATCAAACACTCCCAGGACAGGTACAGCACGGGGTTAGATACAGAGTAAAGCTCCCTCTACACTGTCCCCATCAAACACTCCCAGGACAGGTACAACACAGGGGTTAGATACAGAGTAAAGCTCCCTCAACGGTGTCCCCATCAAACACTCCCAAAAAGGTACAGCACGGGGTTAGATACAGAGTAAAGCTCCCTCTACACTGTCCCATCAAATGCTCCCAGGACAGGTACAGTACAGGTTAGAAATGTTGTAAACCTCAGTTTTTATACTTAAAAAAAACCTAAGTAAAGGACCTCTAGTACAGGATGGCACCTAGATTGAAGATAAAGATAAATTAGGATACAATAGTTAGATGAAATCAAGCCTGATTTTAGATTGTCAGAAGAAGGTAAGACTGTGTGAGGTGAGGAGCGGGATCTTGTTTTGTGCAAATTGGCTGCTGTGTTTCCTACATTACAACAGTGACTACACTTCAAAAAGTATTTCATTGGCTGTAAAACACTTTTGGACATCCTGAGGTGATGAAAGGTGCTATAGAAATGCAAGGTTTTATTTGCTTTCTGTGTTTCAGCATCGTGCATCCCACTGGACAGGAGCAACAAGCAATGTAGCGTTAAGGAAACTGCTCACTGTATACATTCAGTATTTGAAACTTAAGGAATTTGTGACTCCTTGATGTTAGTTCCCTCAAGGAGGTAATGGATTCAGCCTCCTACCCCCTCTACACTAATGTGCTCAACCCCTGATGTCATCAGTAGATCAGTTCATTCCGAAAGAGGGTAGAAACCAATTGATAAAAAGTACATTGGGAATATTTTAACCCTCATCTCTAAATAAAAGGATGAATTTCCAGTCAGAAATTCACAAGAATTCTACATGTTTAAGATTTTGTTCCAAGTTTTTAAAAAAGAAACAAGTTTCCAGCTCCAACTCCTTTTGTTTTGAAGTTGTCTCCTAGTTAAGTACAGATCTATGGGTTCTGGTTGGCAGTGTTGAGGCACTGAAATGCTTTAAAAAGTAATTAAAAGACTATTCACAAAGCTTTATTGGAGCTACAGTCTGATTAAAAATTGAACTCCAGGGCTTAACAAAAGATTTAATTACCAAAACTGATAAAAGACATCAATCTTGCAATATGAGATTCACTAGTCTGACCCTTCAGTGAGCTTCGTCACTGTACGTACTCTTTTCTGCGTGCTCTTTTGCTGAGTGATAAAGTTAATTTGTTGCTCCTCTTAGTTATTTCTCTCTTCAGTCTCCATCCCAGAAACCACAGTCCCAGTCAGGACAATGATCCTGGTTCAGTCAGTTTTCCCCACTCCTAGGCCATTTCCAGCCACCTGCTTGCTATCTATTGGGGATGGTCTTCCTTGTGTGTCAGAGTAGCTCAGTAGGCAGCACTCTCACCTGAGTCTGGTGGTCGTGGGTTCAAACCCCACTCCAGAGACCTGAGCCCTATAATCCAGGTCAACACTCCCAGTGCCGTACTGAGGTAGTGCCGTGATGTCGGAGGAGCATTACCAATGAAGTGCCATGATCTCGGAGGGACAGTACCAAGGGGAGCACCGCCCTGCCCGAGGGTCAGTCCCGAGGGAGCGCCGCCCTGCCCGAGGGTCAGTCGCGAGGGAGCGCCGCCCTGCCCGAGGGTCAGTCCCGAGGGAGCGCCGCCCTGCCCGAGGGTCAGTCCCGAGGGAGCGCCGCCCTGCCCGAGGGTCAGTCCCGAGGGAGCGCCGCCCTGCCCGAGGGTCAGTCGCGAGGGAGCGCCGCCCTGCCCGAGGGTCAGTCGCGACGGAGCGCCGCCCTGCCCGAGGGTCAGTCGCGACGGAGCGCCGCCCTGCCCGAGGGTCAGTCGCGACGGAGCGCCGCCCTGCCCGAGGGTCAGTCCCGAGGGAGCGCCGCTCTGCCCGAGGGTCAGTCCCGAGGGAGAGCTGCCCTGCCCGAGGGTCAGTCCCGAGGGAGAGCCGCCCTGCCCGAGGGTCAGTCCCGAGGGAGAGCCGCCCTGCTCGAGGGTCAGTCCCGAGGGAGCGCCGCCCTGCCCGAGGGTCAGTCCCGAGGGAGCGCCACCCTGTCAGAGGTGCCGTCTTCCAGATCAGACATTAAACGGAGCGCTCCATTTTCCCTCTTAGGTGAATGTAAAAGATACCACGGCTACTACCATTACCAGAATAGTTCCAGAGATGGGGGATTTTAGCTACAAGGTTAGGTTGGAAAAGCTGTGGTTGTTCTTGGTGGAGCAAAGGAGATTCAGGGGAGTAAAAGCAAAATACTGCAGATGTTGGAAATCTGAAATAAAAACAAGAAATGCTGGAACCACTCAGCAGGTCTGGCAGCATCTGTGGAAAGAGAAGCAGAGTTAACGTTTCAGGTCAGTGACCGTTCTTCGAAGAAGGGTCACTGACCCGAAACGTTAACTCTGCTTCTCTTTCCACAGATGCTGCCAGACCTGCTGAGTGGTTCCAGCATTTCGAGCTTCAGGGGAGATTTGATGGAGGTGTACAAGATTATGACAGGTTTAAACAAGGCAGACAAGGGAAAACTGTCCCCATTAACTGGTGGTACAAGGACTTGGGGACAAAGATTGAAGGTTTTGGGTAAGAGATGCAGGGGGAAGAACTTTTTTACGCAGCGAGTGATAATGACCCGGAACTCGGTGCCCCTGAGAATGGTGGAAGCAAAGACGATGAACGATTTCAAAAGGAATTTGGATGGATACTTGAAGGAAATAAACTTGCAGGGCTATGGGAATTGGGCGGGGGTGTGGGACTGAATGAATTGCTCCACAGTGAGCCAGCATGGACTGATGAGCCGAATTGCCTCCTTCTGTGCTGTAAGTGACTCTATGACACTATTCAAAAGAACAGCAGAGGAGTTCTCCCCAGTGTCCTCGGGCCAATATTTATCCCTTAACCAACATCACTTAAAAACAGATCATCTGGTCATTGTCACATTGTCATTTGTGGGATCTTGCTGTGCACAAATTGGCTGTTGCATTTCCTACATTACAACAGTACTTCAGAAAGTACACCATTGGCCGTGAAGCACTTTGGGACATCCTGAGGGAGTGAAAAGCGCTATAGAAATGCAAGTCGGTCTTTCTTTTTCTACCAGCATTGAAGATGTTAATTTCTTTTTAAAATACAGCACTCAAGTTGCTTACAGAGAAAACAGACTATGTAAATAATATTTAAAGCTGGATTTAACATTGTTCCATTGCTCCCTATTCCATGAATCCAGCGCCTGTGACGCCCCAAGACAGAGTGTTGAGCAGTTGGTGGCTTTTTGGGCGAGAGGTTGACTTCTGCGGGATCAGGGCACACACTTGAGCCCAGCTCCATCCTGGATCTCCTGATCCTGGATCTTGTGATCCACTGCCAGAGGGTAAGGCGCAATACAAAGTAGGACCGTGCCATGAGAATGGGTGGCGATCGTGAGTCCCGGGCGCTGAACAGTCAATGCCATGGGACTGACACATGGTAAAGGCAGTGCAACTCAGATATTGGTGCGGGCTCGCACAATCCAGATTTGGGTGGGCTGCTTTGATGTCCACCTCCTGCAACCTGGAAAAATTACACCATTAATTGGAGCTTGTTTGCCACTAGATTTCCCTCCAGCTCAACATTGTGAGAACCCAACACACCACCTTCATCACCCTACCATGAACTCCTCTCCCTTATCCCCCACCCATTCCATTCCTGGTCACCATCGCGAGTTGGACCAAACAGTTCACAATTCGTTGTTTGCTGCAGGATCTGTGGGCACACATCAAGCAGAATAAACACACTCCAGTTGTTGGAACAGGAGGCCGACTGCTATTAAATTTACAAGTTAACTTGCAAAAAGTTACCAGGTTTGCCAACCCTGGCTGAATGTATTATCACATGAACTGCCCCCCAACCCCCATCCCGCCCCACCACCATCCATTGCCCTGCCTCCATTGGTGGCCTGATATGTCAAGGGTTGCAGCACTACTCCTCCCCACAGCCAATGGGAAAGCAAAGAATCTTTGTCCCGATTGGATGATCCATCACTGTCAGACAGCCTTTGCTTCCCCACCTCCACCACTGCCTCCATGATTTTTCTCCTTGGGTGTTGCTCAGTGCGGTGTCCCGGAGATTAACCTTCAAGTCCTGGAGAATCTAGGGAAACCCTGGAGGGTTGGCAGCTTCTAGATTTGCCTATGAACAGCATCGGGTCTGACTGCACACATGCACATTATGGCTCAGTCCTGCTCTCCCAACATTTGGCACTAGGCACCATCTATGGTTTCACAACCAACGCTGCGCCTTCTAAACACCCCAACCTTCCACCCAACCCCAACATCTGGAAAGGTGTCAGGAAGGGGTAGCTATGGGCTTCTGTTTGTGACACTATGTCTGGAGAACGGATAAGGTTTGGCTGTGACAGTTTTAAGGTCAAATCTCTCAAGGAATACTCAATGTCAGGGCTTCCACCTGAAGGCTGGTCATTTGGGTGTATCATAAACATTAATCACTGACCTGAGGTGAGAAACAGCACTTAAAACATTATGCAGAGCAGCGTGAAGCCCCAGGAATGGATAATGATAAAGGCCATGTGTGTGCAAGTGCGAGGGATGGCTATTATAATCTTTAAAGGGCTTTGTCATCCTCTACACAGCTCCTCTATGAATCATCAGTTTCTGCTCCGTCACTTTTTATTATTGGCTAATTACACAGGCCAGGAACATCACGACTAGAAACACCGGACCTGTTCAGTAACAACTCAAGAGTTCAAAACAAAAAGGCAGAACTTGTACGATAATAAAAACAAAATACTGCAGACGTTGGAAATCTGAAATAAAAACAGAAAATGCTGGAAATACTCAGCAGGTCAGGCAGCATCTGTGGAGAGAGAAGCAGAGTTAACGTTTCATGTCTGTGACCATGCTGATGAAATGTTAACTGCTTCCAGGAACTTGTGCAACCTCAGGACATGCCAAAGCACTTTAGAGATAACTAAGTACTTTATTTTTTGAACTGTGGTCACTGTTATAATGTAAGAAATGTGGCAACCAATTTGTGCACAGCAAGCTCCCACAAACAGTAATGTGGCAGTGACCAGAAAATCTGTTTATTAGTGATGTTGAGTGACATCACGATTGCCCCAAGACACTGAGGAGAACCACCTTTGCCCTTCACCGAAATAGAAACATAGGACCTTTAAAATCCACCTGGGAAATGAGAGAGGGCTTCAGTTTAATGTTAGCCCCTCCGAGGGCGCAGCTCAACCTCTGATGGCACAACGCGGCCTCCATGCTGCCACTCTGACGGTGCAGCTCTCCCTCCATGCTGCCCCTCTGATGACGCAGCTCTTCCTCCGTGCTGCCCCTCCGAGTTTGCAGCTCTCCCTCCATGCTGCCCCTCCGATGGCGCAGCACTCCCTCCATGCTGCCCTGGGAGTGTCAGCCTGGATTTTGTGTTGAAGTGCCCAGAATGGGACTCAAGCCCATGACCTACTAACGCAGAGGCGAAAGTGTGCTACCAACTGGGCCATGGCAGGCACCTAGCTTGGTTCAAGGTTCAACTGAATGATCTCAAGTGCAGTCCTGGCAGGAAGATTCTTGGAGTCCCTATGCTGGTCCAGTTAGAGCAAATCAGTTCAAGGATCAACTGTGATTGGAGAGAGGGTGTTAGATTCCCACCTCCAGCACCTGGGCAGTGAAGTGAATGGAATGAAAATAGAGCAGATTCTATATAGGCCACAGGATCCGCTGCCCAAAGTTTGCACTCAGGTGATGAGGGTGGAATCAGTGCTCCTGCTGATACAGTTCTGGGGCAATTTTCCCTCTGCCCAGGGAGGCAAGAATCGTTTCCTCAAAGATGCAGCTTGCAGCAAGGCAGCTGATATCACCTCAGAAGCTGTGAAAGGTAACGGCCATGACTAATGCAATCTGGAGCATTGGGGAGTCACGTCAGCAGGGATTCCATGGTAAGACTAGCAGGTCAAAGACCTCAAAGGCTTACTGAATACAAAGGATAGACAGTCTTGCATTTCTCTAGCGCCTTTCACAACCTCAGGACGTCCCAAAGCACTTTACAGCCAATGAAGTACTTTTTGAAGTGTGGTCATTGTTGGAATGTAGGAAACACAGCAGCCAATTTGCACACAGCAAGCTCCCACACACAGCAATGTGATAATGAGGAGATAACCTGTTTTATTGATTTTGGTTGAGGAATAAATATTGGCCCCAGGACAACAGGGAGAACTCTCCTGCTCTTCTTCGAAATAGAAGCTGAGGGTTCTTTTATGTTCACCCGAGAGGGCAGACAGTTTATCGTTTCATCTGAAACACGACACCACCGACAGTGCAGCACTCCCTCAGTACTGCCCCTCCGAGGCTGCAGCGCTAAAGCCTGGCAACCCGACCCCAACCCGACGAGACATATGTGTTGGGTTCAGGTCGGGTAGGGTCTATATTCCGAGTCCAGCATTCGGGCTCAGGTCGGGTCAGGCTGGACAGTGCTGCTTCCGGGAAGTCATGGGATCAGGCTTACCTGCAATTCCCCACAACTCCATCTGCAGAAATAGCCTGCTGCCGGAACGGATGAATGATATTCGGGTCCGGTGCAAAATAAAATTAAAGGACTCGGGCCCGGGTTGGCTGTGGTCGGATCAGGTTTTAATTTTATACCTGAGCCAGGCTTTATGCAGCGCTCCCTCAGTACTGCAGCACTCCCACAGTAGAGACCTGCTTTAGGTCAGGAAAAAGAACCCGACCGAACCGCAGCGGGCCCAAGCCCGACCTCCCTCCAATTTTGCCCCGAGCCAGAGGAAAAAGAACCCGACTCGAACCCGCCATTAGTCAGCCCGACCATCTCTTTACTTACGTTCCTGACATCAAACCTGTATGAAGCTGTAGCGCATGCATGAGACGTCACAGTAACGTCACTCACTCACTGCGCAGACTCAGTTTCAGCCCGGACTCCCAGCTCAGGTAAGTTTTTTTATTTTTAATACTTACCAGCAGAGCATTTACCGTATGTGTCCGGCCCGGCCCTACCCGACTCGATTTGGACTCGGCCCAACCCGAACTGAGCCTGAAACCCGTCCCCGGAAGATGGGCCCGACCCAACTTGAATCCGACACATGTCGTCGGGTCCCGGTCGGTTAGCAGGCCTCTATCCCTCAGCACAGCCCCTCCAAGGCTGCAGCACTACTGCCCCTCTGGCAATGCGACACTCCCTCAGTACTGCACGAAGTGACGACCCAGATTATGGGGCTCAAGTCTCTGGAGCGGGACTTGACCTTATGACCTTCTGACTCAGAGGTGAGAGTATGACCAACTGTCCTGGGCCGATATTTGTCCTCAATCAACATCACTGACAGATTATCTGGCCTTTCTCACACTGCTGCTTGTGGGAGCTTGCTGTGCGCAAATTAACTGCCATGTTTCCTACATTACAACAGTACACTTCAGAAGTCCATCATTGGCTGTGAAATGTTTTGGAATGCGCAGAGGTCGTGAAAGAAACAACAGCAAGTCTTTCTTCAATAACAAAGCATTTATCTAAACACTTATTGCTGTTAACTTTTTGCACTATACTTAGATAGAACAAAAGAAATAGGAGCAGGGAGGCCATTCAGCTCCTCGAGTCTGCTCCACCAATCAACAAAGAACATGGTTGATCTTCTACCTCAACTCCACCTTCCTGCACTATCTCCATATCCCTCGATTCCTTTAATGCTCAAAAATCTATCGATCTCTAACTTGAATATACTCAATGACTCAGCATCCACAGCCCTCTTTCTGTAGAGAATTCCAAAGATTCACAACACTCAGTGAAGAAATTCCTCGTTAACTCAGTCCTAAATGGTTGACCCCTTATCCTGAGACTGTTCCCCTGTGTTCTAGACATCCCCAGCTAGGGGAAACAGCCCCTCAGCATCTAACCTGTCAAGCCCCATAAGAATTTTATATGTTTCAATGAGATCACTTCTCATTTTTCTAAACTCTAGGGAATATAGTCTACTCAATCTTTCTTCATAGGACAATCCCAGCAATCAGTCTACGGAACTTTCACTGCACTCCCTCTAAGGCAACTATATCCTTCCTTTGGTTCAAAGAACAAAACTGTAAACAGTATTCCAAGGCGCCAGATAACTGCACTAAGACTTCTTTGCTCATACTCCAATCCCTTTCTAAGAAAGGCTAACACACCATTTGCTTTTCTAACTGTTTGCTGCATCATAACATTCTGCGATTCATGTGCAAAGACGCCCAAATTTCTCTGAATAGCAACATTTCCCAGTCTCTCATCATTTAAAAAATATTCTGCTTTTCAATTTATCCTACTAAAGCAGTGCAACAAATTCTTTCAATGCTGTGTTCAGTAATGGTCAACATGACCCTGAACAGGTCTACATGCTTCATTCATGGGATGTGGGCGTCGCTGGCCAGGCCAGTATTTATTACCCATCCATAATTGCCCATGAGAAGGTGGTGGTGAGCTGCCTTCTTGAACCGCTGCAGTCCATTTGGGGTAGGTACACCCACAGTGCTGTTAGGAGGGGAGTTCCAGGATTTTGACCCAGTGACAGTGAAGGAACGGCAATATAGTTCCAAGTCAGGATGGTGTGTGGCTTGGAGGGAACTTGCAGGTGGTGGTGTTCTCATGCGTCAGCTGTCTTTGTCCTTCTAGGTGGTAGCGGTCGCGGGTTTGGAAGGTGCTGTCGAAGGAGACTTGGTGTGTTGCTGCAGTGCATCTTGTAGATGGTACACACTGCTGCCACTGTGCGTGTGTGGTGGAGGGGAGTGAATGTTTAAAGTGGGGGAGGGAACAGGTGCCTAAGGTGGGAGAAAGAGCCCCAGGGTCCCATGTGCTGAAAGAATAAACTTGGCCATGTTCTCAGGGAGGTTGTCTCTCGAGATAAGGAGGCCCAAAAGAAGAAAAAGAAGAATGATCAGAGCAATTTGAGTCACAGTTATACTGTCGTGGGTTGAGAAGGCAAAATGCTGTAAGATTGCTGGCTCTCTCATTCCTCGATTTAGCACCCACTCCAAGCCTAAAGAACCAGAGCTCCACCTATTTTATAACTGATAATCAAGGGTCCCGGCTCGAGCCCCAAGATCCATCGCAGCCACAGGACCCTAAAACACACCAATACAAAGCTTCCTACCTTGAGGGGCCATTTCTTGGAACAGAGCTGGGCTGGCTGATTCTCCAACGACACCTCGTAGAACTGCTGAATATCTGTTAGGAGAAGACACAAGGTTAGACGCATCAAAAGAAGCTCTCACCAGAGCACAAATGCTGAAAGGATCCAACTTGTGTTCATCCAGTATAACAACCATTTTTTAAAAATGTATTTCAATTGACTTTAGTTTAGATAACAAATTGCACACATTTATTGAGGTTGTCCATGACCAAATCCACCTCTAAACTGGAATTCTGTAGCTGCACTAGCACCAGCTTCAGCCTTTTTGTCAGAACCAGGGGGAGCAGTCCGCCTGTAAGTGTCTCTGTCAGCGTCACTACGATAATGAGTTGGACGGTCCTCACCCAGACCTTTAGGACTTGGCCTGGCAGTTTCAAGACGAGTCTGGCGACGTGGAGTAGCTGGAACAATTTCTGGAGGAAGATGAAGGTAGTCCCGCAATTACTGGATGCCCTCATTTGTCAAGTACCAGTAGAAGTGTCGCCAAGCAAACTGCTCCTTTACATAACCATGAGATTTCAAAGAATGCATGGCCTTCATTACGTGCAGGTTAGGGACCATGCTGTACCTGCCCTGGGAGTGTTCGATAGGACAGTGTAGAGGGAGCTTTATTCTGTATCTAATCCCTTTGGTGTCTGTCCTGGGAGTGTGTTTGACAGGATCCCCTGAAAATATTCACACTCCTAGTAACCTATTAACCTACCACGACACAACCTTGGGGACCCTCTCACCAAAAACTGCACACCATTGATTTAATAAGTTCAAGGCACTATATAAATGCAAGTTGTTCTTGTTATATAAGAGTCAAAGTCCTTCAGTGGTGGGAAAATTCTTTTCTGTAAACTGCACGCTAATCTGTCAGATTATTCTCTCCTGATCACACCTCTTCATCACTGACTAACCCCTTGGTCCCATTGTCAAGTGTCTCCCCTCCATCAGACACCCTGCAATCCTTTGCTCTCCCATAACCAAACAGAAGGAATCATCTCGATTGAGAAATGATTGAAACCTAAAGAGATATTTTAATCATTAGCCGTCTATCCTCTTGGTGTGAGAGGAGGTCATCAAGAAGTAAATGGACATTCGGACAAGAGGATTAGAGCTGAGGAAAATGAACTGAACACGTTGATTTTGCCATTTGAGAGATTGTGGATGGTGGAGGAAGCTGTTCAGTGCTATTATCACTGTCAATCAACACCTAGTAACTTCCAAGCTCTTAAACACCCAGTAAGCTCCTTAGATGACGTCAAACCTATCTTAGTCCTTTAATCCACCCTGATGTCTTCCCTTAATTTTTAAAAGGGGCGGCGCAGTGGTTAGCACTGCAGCCTCACAGCTCCAGGGACCCGGGTTCGATTTTTTTAATTATTATTTTATTAGAGAGACAGCACTGAAACAGGCCCTTCGACCCACCGAGTCTGTGCCGACCATCAACCACCCATTTATACTAATCCTACACTAATTCCATATTCCTACCACTTCCCCACCAGTCCCTATATTTCCCTACCACCTACCTATACTAGGGGCAATTTATAATGGCCAATGAACCTATCAACCTTCAAGTCTTTGGCATGTGGGAGGAAACCGGAGCACCCGGAGGAAACTCACGCAGACACAGGGAGAACTTGCAAACGCCACACAGGCAGTACCCAGAATTGAACCCGGGTCGCTGGAGCTGTGAGGCTGCGGGGCTAACCACTGCGCCACTGTGCCGCCACTGGGTACTGCCTGTGCGGAGTTTGCAAGTTCTCCCTGTGACTGCTTGGGTTTTCGCCGGGTGCTCCGGTTTCCTCCCACAGCCAAAGACTTGCAGGTTGATAGGTAAATTACCCCTAGTGTAGGTAGGTGATAAGGAATATGGGATTACTGCAGGGTTAGTATAAATGGGTGGTTGTTGGTCGGCACAGACTCGGTGGGCCGAAGTGCCTGTTTCAGTTCTGTATCTCTAAATAAAATAAATAAACTGAACATCAAACTGTATAAATAAAGAGTAAGCACATCTTGCCGCATGGTGGAGGCGCAAGACGTCAAAATCAAACCCATCTGTAGCTGATGGGATGAAAACCCACCCTGGCCACATATAAAATGTGTGGAGGGGGCTGGGGCATTTCCAATCCAATTTCTAATGGGTGTGGACTCAGAGACAATCCCTAGTACAAGAACCATTCTGATAATGGGATATTTCATTTCAAAGGAACTCAGGATAGTTGCTGAGAATTTGGACTAACTAAGACAAAAGGAAACACCAGCGAATTTGTATTCAGAGATAAACACAAAATTAGGTTCTGCTCACAAGAGATTAACGTCATAACATACAAATTCTGTATCTGCCCTGGGAGTGTTTGATGGGACAGTGCAGAGGGAGCTTTACTCTGTATCTAACCCATGCTGTATCTGTCCTGAAGATTGGTAACCCTAGTCTCTATCCTCGCCCAGTGAATATCACTGGAAATTACACCAGTGGGAACCAAATACATAACTCGTGTGTCTCACACCATCTGCCAACCTTTTTAGCCAACTGATTTTTTGCTTCAAATATTAACTTTACCCCAATGTGACGTCATCATCACCTTGGGGGGGGGGGGGGGGGGGGGGGGGGGGGTGGGGGGTTGGGGTGGCAGTGGTCAGACATGCAGTGACATTATTGGTGGCATGTGGGGGTGGCGCAATCAACTAGAGTCCCACCTCCCTCCTTCAGTCAGAGTGTGAGCCGGAGGCCTGTACACAACCGTACCGAGCAGAGCCTGGAAGAGGTCACTGTGGAAGATGGTGAGGACTCTCTCAGTCCTTGCTTTGAAGCGATCATCCTGAGCTGGATCCAGCTTTGGCTGGTACTCCTCCATCAGCTGTACAGCTTAGGTATCTAGAGAGACAAAATGACACAGCAAGTTAGCCCGGCCAGCCAAATACGCACTCAAAAAAAAAAAAAAAAAATCGACAATTGCCTCCCGACCAGGTGATCTAGAGTGGCCTTGGCAAGACAATTGCCACAATTGTCAAATTTCTCATCTCTGCTGAGAAAAAGAGACAGAGAGACAGAGTGACGGGCTGACAGAGTGACCTAGCAGATACACAAAGAAAGTAACAGCTTGCATTTATACAATACATTTCATACCTTCTGGACATCCTGAAGTGCTTTACAGCCAATGGAGTGCTTTTCAAGAGGTGTATGCGGGAAACGCAGCAGCCAATTTGCAGAAATCCCTCCATTCCCTCACACCCTCCCTTTCTCTGTAATCTCTTCCAGCCCCACAACCCTCCGAGATCACTGCGCTCCTCCAATTCTGGCTCTTGAGCATCCCGCTTTTACTGGCAGCCATGCCTTCAACTGCCTGGGCTCTAAGCTCTGGAATTCCCTCCCTAAACCTCCCACTTCTCTCTCCTCCTTTAAGATGCTCCTTAAAACTGACCTCTTTGACCAAGCATTAGCTCATACGAACATATGAATTAGGAGCAGGAGTAGGCCACTCAGCCGCTCGAGCCTGCTCCGCCATTCAATAAGATCATGGCTGATCTGATTGTAACCTCAACTCCACATTTCTGCCTACCCCCGATAACCTTTCACCCCCTTGCTTATCAAGAATCTATCTACCTCTGCCTTAAAAATATTTAAAGACTCTGCTTGCACCGCCTTTTGAGGAAGAGAATTCCAAAGTCTCACCACCCTCTGAGGGAAAAAATTTCTCATTTCTGTCTTAAATGGACAACCGCTTATTTTTAAACAGTGACCCCTAGTTCTAGATTCTCCCACAAGGGGAAACATCCTTTCCACATCCACCCTGTCAAGACCCCTCAGAATCTTATATGTTTCAATCAAGTCGCCTCTTACTCTTCTAAATTTCAGCGGATACAAGCCTAGCCTATCCAATCTTTCCTCATAAGACAACCCGCCCATTCCAGTTGAGTCTAGTAGGCCTTCTCTGAACTGCTTCCAACGCATTTACATCCTTCCTTAAATAAGGAGACCATAGTACTCCGGATGTGGTCTCACCAATTCCCTGTATAACTGAAGCATAACCTCCCTACTTTTGTATTCAATTCCCCTTGCAATAAACAATAACTTTCCTAATTACTTGCTGCATCTGCATGCAAACCTTTTGTAATTCATGCACTGGACACCCAGATCCCTCTGCATCTCAGAGCTCTGCAATCTGTTTTATCATCTGTTCACCTGTCCTAATATCTCGCTACGTGGCTCGGGAGCAATCTTTTGCCTGATATGCTTCAGTGAAGTGACTTGGGACATTTTTCCTACATTTCAGGTGCTATGTAAATGCATATTGCTGTATTAATTCCGAATATGGAAAGCAGAGAAACTTATAACATTGACAACATTCCAAAGAGAGACTGTAAGCCCACAGATGTACAAGTAATAGAGTAATTAACCAGAAAAACACAAAATATTTATAACAGTAAAAACACACCACAGCACTCCACGAAATCTATTAGCAGGATTTAAGCAGAAATAAAGTTGTGAAACAATAATTGGTTGGAGAACCCACTCACTATTTTAAAAAAGAAAGCAAAAATGCAATCTAGGAAAAGTACTAATGGATTGCATTTATTCATTTGCAGCCTTGTTACCTTGTTTAGAATCTGCAATACCTGAAAATGTTTTTCTCTGCTGATTCCACACAAACCCATTAACACCCTGAGATTAGAATGAGTTGGGATTAGTCAGGGCGCACTGCGCATGCGGGCCCGCGCTTGGCATGCTGGAGTTTGTAGTTCTTTGCGCAGGAGCAAAACCCATAAAATTTAATTTTGTCCTTTTCTTTTTCCGCATTCTACAGCTCTTTTGCACGAAAGGCCAGCGCTCCCCACCTTTCAGTTTTAAATGAATCTTATTGATTTTTCTTTATTCGAGTTGAAGTACAGAATGAGTTGTTGGTGGGACTACAACTCCCAGAAACGCCCACGTCATTAGTTTAGCGGTTTGGGAACCTATCAGATGTCAGTGTTTTGTATTGAGTGTCACAGGCTTTCATGTAAATTAATCTCAGTTTTTTATCTCTTGGTCTCCTGCAAAGGAGTAGCTGTCCGAAGAAAAGTTTGTCACAGGTTTCTACACCACCAGAAACCTGTGTTTATATAGTGCCTTTAACAACTTATATTTATTCTTTTGGGCCTCCTTATCTCGAGAGACAATGGATACGCGCCTGGAGGTGGTCAGTGGTTTGTGAAGCAGCGCCTGGAGTGGCTATAAAGGCCAATTCTGGAGTGACAGGCTCTTCCACAGGTGCTGCAGAGAAATTTGTTTGTTGGGGCTGTTGCACAGTTGGCTCTCCCCTTGCGCCTCTGTCTTTTTTCCTGCCGACTACTAAGTCTCTTCGACTCGCCACAATTTAGCCCTGTCTTTATGGCTGCCCGCCAGCTCTGGCGAATGCTGGCAACTGACTCCCACGACTTGTGATCAATGTCACACGATTTCATGTCGCGTTTGCAGACGTCTTTATAACGGAGACATGGACAGCCGGTGGGTCTGATACCAGTGGCGAGCTCGCTGTACAATGTGTCTTTGGGGATCCTGCCATCTTCCATGCGGCTCACATGGCCAAGCCATCTCAAGCGCCGCTGACTCAGTAGTGTGTATAAGCTGGGGGTGTTGGCCGCTTCAAGGACTTCTGTGTTGGAGATATAGTCCTGCCACCTGATGCCAAATATTCTCCGAAGGCAGCGAAGATGGAATGAATTGAGACGTCGCTCTTGGCTGGCATACGTTGTCCAGGCCTCGCTGCCGTAGAGCAAGGTACTGAGGACACAGGCCTGATACACTCGGACTTTTGTGTTCCGTGTCAGTGCGCCATTTTCCCACACTCTCTTGGCCAGTCTGGACATAGCAGTGGAAGCCTTACCCATGCGCTTGTTGATTTCTGCATCTAGAGACAGGTTACTGGTGATAGTTGAGCCTAGGTAGGTGAACTCTTGAACCACTTCCAGAGCGTGGTCGCCAATATTGATGGATGGAGCATTTCTGACATCCTGCCCCATGATGTTCGTTTTCTTGAGGCTGATGGTTAGGCCAAATTCATTGCAGGCAGACGCAAACCTGTCGATGAGACTCTGCAGGCATTCTTCAGTGTGAGATGTTAAAGCAGCATCGTCAGCAAAGAGGAGTTCTCTGATGAGGACTTTCCGTACTTTGGACTTCGCTCTTAGACGGGCAAGGTTGAACAACCTGCCCCCTGGTCTTGTGTGGAGGAAAATTCCTTCTTCAGAGGATTTGAACGCATGTGAAAGCAGCAGGGAGAAGAAAATCCCAAAAAGTGTGGGTGCGAGAACACAGCCCTGTTTCACACCACTCAGGATAGGAAAGGGCTCTGATGAGGAGCCACCATGTTGAATTGTGCCTTTCATATTGTCATGGAATGAGGTGATGATACTTAGTAGCTTTGGTGGACATCCGATCTTTTCTAGTAGTCTGAAGAGACCACGTCTGCTGACGAGGTCAAAGGCTTTGGTGAGATCAATGAAAGCAATGTAGAGGGGCATCTGTTGTTCACGGCATTTCTCCTGTATCTGACGAAGGGAGAACAGCATGTCAATAGTCGATCTCTCTGCACGAAAGCCACACTGTGCCTCAGGGTAGACGCGCTCGGCCAGCTTCTGGAGCCTGTTCAGAGCGACTCGAGCAAAGACTTTCCCCACTATGCTGAGCAGGGAGATTCCACGGTAGTTGTTGCAGTCACCGCGGTCACCTTTGTTTTTATAGAGGGTGATGATGTTGGCATCGCGCATGTCCTGGGGTACTGCTCCCTCGTCCCAGCACAGGCATAGCAGTTCATGTAGTGCTGAGAGTATAGCAGGCTTGGCACTCTTGATTATTTCAGGGGTAATGCTGCCCTTCCCAGGTGCTTTTCCGCTGGCTAGGGAATCAATGGCATCACTGAGTTCCGATTTGGTTGGCTGTATGTCCAGCTCATCCATGACTGGTAGAGGCTGGGCTGCATTGAGGGCAGTCTCAGTGACAGCATTCTCCCTGGAGTACAGTTCTAGGTAGTGCTCAACCCAGCGGTCCATCTGTTTGCGTTGGTCAGTGATTATGTCCCCCGATTTAGATTTGAGGGGGGCGATCTTCTTGATGGTTGGCCCAAGAGCTCTCTTCATGCCATCATACATTCCTCTGATGTTTCCGGTGTCTGAGGCCAGCTGAATATGACTGCATAGGTGTTGCCAGTAGTCGTTTGCGCAACGCCTAGCTGTTCTTTGTGCAGTACTTCTGGCTGCTTTAAGTGCTGCGGATGTTAAATCGCTGGGGGCTTTCTTGTAGTTCAAAAGTGCAATGCGCTTAGCGGCTATGACAGGTTGCAGCTCTTCATTATGAGATTGAAACCAGTCTGCATTTCTCTTCGCACTTTTGCCGTAGGTGGTCAAAGCTGACTCATAGATGGCGTCTCTGATGTGGGCCCACTTGGTCTCAGCATCCCCTGTGGGAGTGTTTTGAAGGGCTGTTACAAGTGAATTTAGAAATTTTTGTAACAGCTGTGGGTGAGAAATTCTGCTCGTGTTGATGCGCGGGTGGCCCTTCTGCTTGGAATGATGCAACTTCTTTGGTCTGAGTCTAACCTTGCTGCACACCAGGGAGTGGTCGGTGTCGCAGTCCGCACTGTGGAAGCTGCGTGTGATTTGAACACTGTTTAAGGCGGCTCGCCTTGTGACAATGAGGTCTAGCTGGTGCCAACGACGTGATCTTGGGTGCCTCCATGAAACCTGGTGACAGGGTTTAGTGTGAAAGAACGAGTTGGTGATGCAGAGGTTATGATAGGTACACAACTCAAGCAGTCTCTGCCCGTTCTCATTCATCCTTCCAACGCCATAGCGCCCAAGGCAGGAGGGCCATGAGTCATGGTCGGCCCCAACCCTGGCATTAAAGTCCCCCAGCAGGAATAGGTGTTCGGTGTTGGGGATGCTGCTAATGATGTTATGGAGTTGTTCATAGAACTGGTCTTTAGCTTCAGGTGCGGAGCAGAGTGTTGGAGCATAGATGCTGAGTAGGTGTACTGGACCAGAGGTGGTGAGCAGTCGGATGGACAGTATGCGTTCCGAGCCATTTGAGGGAGGCTCTATCATGCTGAGCAAGGAGTTTCTGATGGCGAAGCCCACTCCATGCTGTCTTGGTTCTTCAGGATCCCTGCCCTGCCAGAAGAAGGTGTAGTCTTGCTCTGCTAGAGAGCCACTCGCGGGGAGGCGAGTCTCCTGAAGTGCTGCAATGTCTACATTGAGTCTACTGAGCTCGTTGTTAATGATGGCGGTCTTCCGAGAATCGTTGATTTGTGTAAGGTCTTCCGACAGGCCAGGACACATAGTTCTGACGTTCCAGCTTGCAAAGCGAAGGGCTGGTACCTTCTTTCCTTTTTTCATGTTGTTTGGTGCGGTGTATCAGTCCACCTTTCGGGCAATGACCCTGAGCTCCAAGCACCCATTGAAGCAGGCAGACTGTGGCGGGACAGAACCTTATTGACCGGGGGCTGCCCGGTTTGAGGCGGGCGGTAGCTATCCAGTGAGGTGCAATGACCTCTCCCACCGACAAAGGCAACCCGTGGCGCCCAGTTTCTACGCCAATTTATCTGGACTTATAACCCGTAACTGCTGCCTTCCGTGTTGTTTTAGTCGCTGTGAGGCAACTATGGAGTGACCTCTCCATGGCGCATGCCTGGGCAAATTTATGGAGGTTGAGAGTTGCCCAGTCGTCAAAACCCCCCTCTCGGCCTTTCTGGTGGGGTCCAAAGGAGTGCAGGACACGACGTTTGGCACCAGTATGGCTGCAGGAACTGCCGGAAACATGCCAAAGGTGACACATGACCGCCTACGGGGTTCCGCTCCGGATTTTCTGTTAGGGTTTACTCCCTTAGCCTTGGTCTCTCCCGAGACGCCCACAAAGCAGTGGGGTTGTTGGGGCCCCTACACAGGTGTAGGATGGTGCCGGTGGGAGGAGGGGATGCAAGGGGGAGGGGTAGAGGGAGGGGGTGGGGGGGGGTGCAGGGGAAGGGGGTGCGGGGTGAAGATGGTGCGAGGGGGGGGCGGGCTGGGACGGGGTTGTGAGGGGGTGAGCTGAGAGGGTGGAGCAGGGAAGGGGACGGGGGTGGGGGGGGGTGGAAGGGGGGTAAAGGGGGGGGGAGGGGGGGTGGAATCTGGTGCAGGTAATAAGCCATTTCCTCAGTGCCCACCATCGACGTCCGGAAAGCTCATCCACGTCCTTCGGGAGGTGAAGCATCATTTGGCAGACTTAGAGGTGATTACATTTGCTAAGGTTTTTTTTTGCAGTGGTTTAAATAAAGGCACGCAGCATTGCCGACAGTGCGCTGCAGATGCTCTCCGAGCCATCTCCCGCGGGCGCTTTGAAGTTGCGGCCGGGGGGGCCGTTCGTGGATGTTTTGGGTGTTCGGGGCACCTTTTCACAGGACTTCTCTCGGGTCCCGCAGCTCCTTCTTCACCTCAATGGACTTACCGCATGCCGTGGCTGCAGACACTCTGGACTGTGAAGACAGCAGGATCGGAGATTGAAGTATCGGCAGCTGTGCTCGTCAGTTTCATCCGGATCAATTTCATTGAGAAAACAAAGAGCAGGTGTGGCTGGGGGAGGGCAGTGGGCCCAGGTAACATACACTAAACTAACTGTTAACTTTTAGATAGGGCTAAAATGAACTGATTTAAAGAGCCAGGGGAATTTAAACAGTTTAAGAGGGCAGATTGGGGGAGAAAACGTTAGGGATGGGAGCAGATGGCCATGGATAGAGTTTATATATATTTATATAACACCTTTAAAGTAATAAAACGTCCCAAGGCCCCCCCCCCCACAGGAGCATTATAAAACAAAGTATGACAATGTAAAGAGATAGTAGGTCAGATAACCAAAAGCTTGGTCAAAGAGGTAGGTTTTACAGAGGAGAAAGAGATAGAGAAGTTTAGCAATGGAATTCTAGAGCTTTGGGCCCAGGCAGTTAAAGGCACGCTCGCCAATGGTGCAGCGATTAAAATCGGGGAATGCACAAGAGGCCAGAATTAGAGGTGCACAGAGTTCTTGGAGGGCCCTACCAAACTCACAGCCATGGAAAATGCATCACAGACGGTGAAGTCTGGGGTCCTCAGTGAAATTGGCCATTTTGCGAACTTTGCACGTTTTACTGATTGACACAAGGCTCACCTCACAGATTGGTAGATGAGGGAGGGATTCTGGTGCAGTTTTGAGAATAGCAGTCTCAATTGTTAGCAGACGAGTGAGAACTGCAGAATAAGCAAATCAAAAACGGCCATCCTTACTACGGCACATTCAGTGAAAGAATTTGCAAGCCAAATCCTGCATGCTGATGGTGGTATACTGTTCTGCACAAGCTGCAATGTTTAAGCATTTAAAGTCATTTGATGCAATTCCTAGCTTTGACTAAAACTGTAGGCTGCAAATTTCTGCTTATAAAAGCATTGCAAAAGAAGCAGATTGTACTTTGCCTGTGCCGCAGTTTTGGAATTCTGTGGAATGCAGAATCCCCCACCTTGCAAGGCACTGTCTGACAATTCCAGCAAACTCTGTTGACATGGAGAAAGCTGTGCCCAAACACAGACACAGACAGGTGTTCACAGTGCGGAGACAGGGAATGAAGAAACGGACAGTTGCAGGTTGCTCCATGCTTACATTCAACCACTGAATCGGTAAGTAAAGAATGTGAAATAAAAACAAGAAATGCTGGAACCACTCAGCAGGGCTGGCAGCATCTGTGGAAAGAGAAGCAGAGTTAACGTTTCGGGTGAGTGACCCTTCATCGGGTCACTGACCCGAAACGTTAACTCTGCTTCTCTTTCCACAGATGCTGCCAGACCTGCTGAGTGATCCAGCATTTCTTGTTTTTATTTCAGATTTCCAGCATCCGTAGTATTTTGCTTTTAGTAAAGAATGTGACCCATTTATCGTCAGCTTTTTACCATAGTTTTTAAATATACAATAAATGCCGTCTTTTTTGTTTGAAATAGATCATTTTCATGGTTTGTTGGGACACAGTGAAATTTACGACTTGAACGTGTGAAATTCACGATTCTTAAAAGCTGTGACTGTAAAAGTTGACCGTGACTTTGGTTGGGGTTATGAAGATTGACCCCAGGACCTTCTGACTCAGGGCGAGAGCGTTACCCACCAGGGGCACATGCTCTTTGAAAGTAAGTAGCAGTGATGGTTAAAATCTAAGGTTGCCTGGCCAGGTGGTGGGGGGAGATGAACCTGCCCTCAAAGGTACAGGACTACAACTCCCAGCATGCCAGCTGAGCAGACGTGGCTGCGTGATGATGTACGCGATGACGCATCCACAGCGTCCTTGCGTCCGCGGTGACGCAAACCAGGCCCGGCGGCGGTTGCGAACATTTGAGTCAAGATGCAGGGACTGAGGGCGGCGGCAGCGCTGTGCGGGCGGGTCCGAACTCTGCGGAGGCGGTAAGGCAAAGACAGCGGCGGGGTGGGAGGGGGGCAAATGTCAGGCCGGGGTCGGAAGGGGCTGTTAGCTTCGGAGCGTAGGAGGAGGGATGGCGCAGAAGAGAAGCGGATCAGAGGGGGCGAGAGGTTGGAAGGGATCAGAGGGGGCGAGAGGTTGGAGGAGATCAGAGGGGGCGAGAGGTTAGAGGGGGTGAGAGGTTGGAGGGGATCAGAGGGGGCGAGTGGTTGGAGGGGATCAGAGGGGGCGAGTGGTTGGAGGGGATCAGAGGGAGCGAGAGGTTGGAGGGGATCAGAGGGGGCGAGTGGTTGGAGGAGATCAGAGGGGGCGAGAGGTTGGAGGGGATCAGAGGGGGCGAGAGGTTGGAGGGGATCAGAGGGGGCGAGAGGTTGGAGGGGATCAGAGGGGGCGAGAGGTTGGAGGGGATCAGAGGGGGCGGGTGGTTGGAGGGGATGATAGCGGGCGGGTGGTTGGAGGGGATGAGAGGGGGCGAGAGGTTGGAGGGAATCAGAGGGGGCGAGAGGTTGGAGGGGATGAGAGGGGGCGGGTGGTTGGAGGGGATGAGAGGGGGAGGGTGGTTGGAGGGGATCAGAGAGGGACGAGAGGTTGGAGGGGATCAGAGGGGGGGGCGAGAGTTTGGAGGGGATCAGAGGGAGCGAGAGGTTGGAGGGGATCAGAGGGGGCGAGAGGTTGGAAGGGATCAGAGGGGGCGAGAGGTTGGAAGGGATCAGAGGGGGCGAGAGTTTGGGGGCGATCAGAGGGGGGCGAGAGGTTGGAAGGGATCAGAGGGAGCGAGAGGTTGGAGGGGATCAGAGGGAGCGAGAGGTTGGAGGGGATCAGAGGGGGCGAGAGGTTGGAGGGGATCAGAGGGGGCGAGAGGTTGGAAGGGATCAGAGGGGGCGACAGGTTGGAAGGGATCAGAGGGGGCGAGAGGTTGGGGGCGATCAGAGGGGGGCGTAAGGTTTGAGGCGATCAGATGGGGCAAGTGGTTGGAGGGGATCAGAGGGGGGGCGAGAGGTTGGAGGGGATCAGAGGGGGCGAGAGGTTGGAGGGGATCAGAGGGGGGCGAGAGGTTGGAGGGGATCAGAGGGGGCGAGAGGTTGGAGGGGATCAGAGGGGGCGATTGGTTGGAGGGGATCAGAGGGGGCGATTGGTTGGAGGGGATCAGAGGGGGCGAGAGGTTGGAGGGGATCAGAGGGGGCAAGTGGTTGGAGGGGATCAGAGGGGGCGGGTGGTTGGAGGGGATCAGAGGGGGCGGGTGGTTGGAGGGGATCAGAGGGGGCGAGAGGTTGGAGGGGATCAGAGGGGGCGAGAGGTTGGAGGGGATCAGAGGGGGCGAGAGGTTGGAGGGAATCAGAGGGGGCGAGAGGTTGGAGGGGATGAGAGGGGGCGGGTGGTTGGAGGGGATGAGAGGGGGTGAGTGGTTGGAGGGGATCAGAGGGGGCGAGAGGTTGGAGGGGATCAGAGGGGGCGAGTGGTTGGAGGGGTATACTCTGGAGAGGGGATATACCCTACAGAGCGGCAGTGGGAAAGGTGGAAACCTCAGTCTTAGTGAAAGAGGTTCTAATGCTCCTGTCGAGCCACTGGTGCTGGCGCCATGTTGTCCAATAGATATCACAAACTAGTCCCAGGTGTGATGATGGTGACTTTGTTTTAGCAGAGTGTTCAATTTAGCAGAAAACTCCTTGCGCACCAACACACATCTCCCAACATTCAGTAACCAAGGAAGTCAAACACTCACAACTGTTTTTGTCCAGTGTGTGCAGGAGGGTTTTATGACACAGTATGTGGACAGGCCAACCAGGGGCGATGCCACATTGGATTTGGTACTGGGTAATGAACCCGGCCAGGTGTTCGATTTAGATGTAGGTGAGCACTTTGGCGATAGTGATCACAATTCGGTTAGGTTTACCTTAGCGATGGGCAGGGACAGGTATATACCGCAGGGCAAGAATTATAGCTGGGGGAAAGGAAATTATGACGCGATTAGGCAAGATTTAGGATGTGTAGGATGGGGAAGGAAACTGCAGGGGATGGGCACAAACGAAATGTGGAGCTTATTCAAGGAGCAGCTAATGCGTGTCCTTGATAAGTATGTACCTGTCAGGCAGGGAGGAAGTTGTCGAGCGAGGGAGCCGTGGTTTACTCAAGAAGTTGAAACGCTTGTCAAGAGGAAGAGGGCGGCTTATGTTAGGATGAGACGTGAAGGCCCAGTTAGGGCGCTTGAGAGTTACAAGCTAGCCAGGAAGGATCTAAAGGGAGGGCTAAGAAGAGCAAGGAGAGGACACGAGAAGTCATTGCGGATAGGATCAAAGAAAACCCTAAGGCTTTCTATAGGTATATCAGGAATAAAAGAATGATAAGAGTTAGAACAGGGCCAATCAAGGATAGTAGTGGGAAGTTGTGTGCGGAATCAGAGGAGATAGTGGAAGCGTTAAATGAATATTTTTCGTCAGTATTTACACTAGAGAAAGAAAATGTTGCCGAGGACATTACTGAGATGCAGCCTACTAGGCTAGATGGGATTGAGATTCACAAGGAGGAGGTGTTAGCAATTTTGGAAAGAGTGAAAATAGATAAGTCCCCTGGGCCAGATGGGATTTATCCTAGGATTCTCTGGGAAGCCAGGGAGGAGATTGCAGAGCCGTTGTTGATCTTTATGTCGTCATTGTCGACAGGAGTAGTGCCGGAAGACTGGAGGATAGCAAATGTTGTCCCCTTGTTCAAGAAGGGGAGTAGAGACAGCCCTGGTAATTATAGACCTGTGAGCCTTACTTCGGTTGTGGGTAAAATGTTGGAAAAGGTTATAAGAGATAGGATTTATAATCATCTTGAAAAGAATAAGTTCATTTGCGATAGTCAGCACGGTTTTGTGAAAGGTAGGTCGTGCCTCACAAACCTTATTGAGTTTTTCGAGAAGGTGACCAAACAGGTGGATGAGGGTAAAGCCGTGGATGTGGTGTATATGGATTTCAGTAAGGCGTTTGATAAGGTTCCCCACGGTAGGCTATTGCAGAAAATACGGAAGTATGGGGTTGAAGGTGATTTAGAGCTTTGGATCAGAAATTGGCTAGCTGAAAGAAGACAGAGGGTGGTGGTTGATGGCAATTGTTCATCCTGGAGTTTAGTTACTAGTGGTGTACCACAAGGTTCTGTTTTGGGGCCACTGCTGTTTGTCATTTTTATAAATGACCTGGATGAGGGTGTAGAAGGGTGGGTTAGTAAATTTGCGGATGACACGAAGGTCGGTGGAGTTGTGGATAGTGTCGAAGGGTGTTGTAGGGTACAGAGGGACATAGATAGGCTGCAGAGCTGGGCTGAGAGATGGCAAATGGAGTTTAATGCGGAGAAGTGTGAGGTGATTCACTTTGGAAGGAGTAACAGCAATGCAGAGTACTGGGCTAATGGGAAGATTCTTGGTAGTGTAGATGAGCAGAGAGATCTTGGTGTCCAGGTACATAAATCCCTGAAAGTTGCTACCCAGGTTAATAGGGCTGTTAAGAAGGCATATGGTGTGTTAGCTTTTATTAGTAGGGGGATCGAGTTTCGGAGCCACGAGGTCATGATGCAGCTGTACAAAACTCTGGTGAGGCCGCACCTTGAGTATTGCGTGCAGTTCTGGTCACCGCATTATAGGAAGGATGTGGAAGCTTTGGAAAGGGTGCAGAGGAGATTTACTAGGATGTTGCCTGGTATGGAGGGAAGGTCTTAGGAGGAAAGGCTGAGGGACTTGGGGTTGTTTTCGTTAGAGAGAAGGAGGAGGAGAGGTGACTTAATAGAGACATACAAGATAATCAGAGGGTTAGATAGGGTGGATAGTGAGAGTCTTTTTCCTCGGATGATGATGGCAAACACGAGGGGACATAGCTTTAAGTTGAGGGGTGAAAGATATAGGACAGATGTCAGAGGTAGTTTCTTTACGCAGAGAGTAGTAGGGGCGTGGAACGCCCTGCCTGCAGCAGTAGTAGACTCGCCAACTTTAAGGGCATTTAAGTGGTCATTGGATAGACATATGGATGAAAATGGAATAGTGTGGGTCAGATGGTCGGCGCAACATCGAGGGCCGAAGGGCCTGTACTGCGCTGTAATGTTCTAATTCTAATTCTAACTACTGAAACGCACTCACGCTCATCCAATCATTTCAACAAACAGCCAAAAAAATTCAAGAAAACATGCACACCCTGTGCCAATATGAGTGGGCCCAACAACAAAGTCTGTTAATTTTTTATTCAAAAATCAGAAATGCCATTCATGCAGTGAGTTTGGCTGGTGATAACGGCACTGTGAGAGACCTGTACCCACCAGTACTGTACCCCAGTGTTATGCAGTGACAGACCTGTACCCACCAGTCGTGTACACCAGTGTTACACGGTGACAGACTGGTCCCCACCAGTACAGTACCCCAGTGTTATGCAGTGACAGACCTGTACCCACCAGTACTGTACCCTAGTGTTATACAGTGACAGACCTGTACCCACCAGTAGTGTACACCAGTGTTACACGGTGACAGACTGGTCCCCACCAGTACTGTACCACAGTGTTATACAGTGACAGACCTGTACCCACCAGTAGTGTACACCAGTGTTACACGGTGACAGACCTGTCCCCACCAGTACTGTACCCCAGTGTGATGCAGTGACAGACCTGTCCCCACCAGTACTGTACCCCAGTGTTATACATTGACAGACCTGTCCCCACCAGTACTGTACCCTCAGTGTTATACAGTGACAGACCTGTCCCCACCAGTACTGTACCCTCAGTGTTATACAGTGACAGACCTGTCCCCACCAGTACTGTACCCCAGTGTTATACAGTGACAGACCTGTCCCCACCAGTACTGTACCCCATTGTTATACAACTCAATATACTGTCTGTGATACAGTCCAAGTCTTAAAGGGCAAAATCTACTGCCTCGTGTTCATGCTTTGTTCTGTTTGACTGTTTAAAAGGTGACATATAACAACCATTAGAGATCCTGCAGACAGTGATTGACCCTTCTCTAGAACATAGAAACATAAAAATAGGAGAAGGAGTAGGCCCTTCGGGCCTGCTCCGCCATTCAAAGAAGATCATGGCTGATCATCTAATTCAGTACCCTGTTCCCACTTTCTCCCCAAATCCCTTGATCCCTTTGGCATCAAGAAATACATCTATCTCCTTCTTGAATATATTTAATGACTTGGCCTCCACTGCCTTCTGCGGCAGAGAATTCCACAGGTTCATCACCCTCTGAGTGAAGAAATTTCTCCTCATCTCGGTTCTAAATGGCATACCCCGTATACTGAGACTGTGACCCCTGGTTCTGGATTCCCCAGCCATCAGGAACATCCTCCCTGCTTCTACCCTGTCTCGTTCTGTTAGAATTTTATAGGTTTCTATGAGATCCCCCTTCATTCTTCTAAACTCTAGTGAATATAGGCCTAGTCGACCCAATCTCTCCTCATATGTCAATCCTGCCATCCCAGGAATCAGCCTGGTAAATTTTCTTTGCACTCCCTCTATGGCAAGAACATTCTTCCCCAGATAAGGAGACCAAAACTGCACACATTATTCCAGATGTGGTCTCACCAAGGCTCTGTATAATTGCAGTAAGACATCCTTGCTCCTGTACTCAAACTGTCTTGCAATGCAGGCCAGCATATCATTCGCCTTCCTAACTGCTTGCTGCACCTGAATGCTTGCTTTCAGCGACTGGTGTACAAGGACACCCAGGTCTCGTTGCACCTCCCCCTTTCCCAATCTATCACCATTCAGATAATAATCTGCCTTTCTGTTTTTACAACCAAAGTGGATAACCTCACATTTATCCACGTTATACTGCATCTGCCATGCATTTGCCCACTCACCCAACTTGTCCAAATCACATTGGAGCCTCTTTGCATCCTCCTCACAGCTCACTTTCCTCCCCAACTCTGTGTCGACTGCAAACTTGGAAATGTTGCATATAGTTCCCTCACCCCAGTCATTAATATATATTGTGAATAGCTGGGGCCCAAGCACTGATCCCTGCGGTACCCACTAGTCACTGCCCGGAAAAAGACCCGTTTATTCCGACTCTCAGTTTCCTGTCTGTCAACCAATTCTCAATCCCCAGTCCCTTGTGCTTTAATTTTGCACACTGGTCTCTTATGTGAAACCTTATCAAAAGCCTTCTGAAAATCCAAATACACCACATCCACTGGCTCTCCTTTATCTATTCTACTAGTTGCACCCTCAAAAAACTCCAGTAGATTTGTTAAGCATGATTTCCCTTTTGTAAACCCATGCTGACTTTGCCCAATCCCATTCTGCTATCACATCCTTTATGATAGACTCTAGCATTTTCCCCACTCCTGACGTAATGCTAACTGGTCTGTAATTCCCTGTTTTTTTCTTTCCCTCCTTTTTTAAATAGTGGGGTTACATTTGCCACCCTCCAGTCTGTAGGAATTGTTCCAGAGTGTATAGAATTTTGGAAGATGACCACCAATGCATCCATTATTTCCAGGGCCACTTCCTTTAGTACTCTGGGATGTAGATTATCAGACCCTGGGGATTTGTCAGCCTTTAACCCCATTACTTTCCCTAGCACTATTTTTTTTACTATGACTGCTTTCCTTCAGTTCCTCCCTCTCATTCGACCCTTGGTTCCCTAACATTTCTGGGAGGTTATATGTGTCCTCATTTGTGAAGACAGAGTATGTGTTTAATTGTTCTGCCATTTCTTTGTTCCCCATTATAATTTCCCCTGTTTCTGACTGGAAGGGATCTACATTTGTCTTCACTAATCTTTTTCTCTTCACATATTTATAGAAGCATGGAATCTGATGAACATTGGACTTGCTATGTTGGCTGACAATTACTTATCGCTAAGTTCAATTCTTGTTCACGTCAGCAGTACAGTTCGGGCAAAGTCTGCTCTGATCAAGTCCACCCAATAGCATGATGGATGAATACGCTTCCCAGAATGGAATTCAGCTGCATAGCTGAGTTTCTGACCCAACTGATACCTGCCAGAGCAGGCGTCTTGTGGCAGTAATTGATTCTTGCATCTCCATAATATGGAGCAAGTTCTTTTGATTGCTGACCAGTGTGTGTGAGAACGGTAAAGGTGGACAGAATCTCCAGTGATACCCAGCTGCCACTTATTGCTTGTTTAAGCTTGTGGTTTAAAGGCAGACTGCCTGTAGCATCAGTGGGTCGCATTCTTTCACCTCTGAGTCAGTAGGTCGTGGGTTCGAGTCCCACTCCAGACACTGGAGCACAAACATCTAGGCTGACACTCCAGTGCAGTACTGAGGGAGTGCCGCACAGTTGGAGGGGATCAGAAGTGAGGGAGAGCCACACTGTCAGGGGGGGCGGGGGGGATTGGTAGTAAGGGAGCACTGCTTTGTTGGAGGGAAGTACGAAGGGAGCGCTGCACTGTTGGAGTGTCAGTACTGAGTACTGCATTGTCAGAGGTGCCATAATTCAGATGAGATGTTAAACCAAGATCCCATCAAGCCCTTCAAGCAGATATAAAAGATCCCATGGCAAGATTAGAAGAGCAGGGGAGTTATTCCTGGTGTCCTGGGGCCAATTTGTATCCCTCCACTAACATCAGTAAGACAGATTATCTGGTCATTATCACATTGCTGCTTGATGGAGCTTGCTGTGCGCAAATTGGCTGCTGCGTTTCCTACATTACAGCAGTGACGACACTTCAAAAAGTGCTTCATTGGCTCTCATGTACTTTGGTACGTCCTGAGCTGGTAAAAGACACTGTAGAAATGCAAATCCTTGCCTTTTCAGGAGGTGTACGCGAGTACAGGCCAGATAGAATAGGGGTGTTATTTTACCCTGATCCCTAACTGTGTTGTATCGTGGACTGCTAGTTTGCCAGGCACTGAAGTTAGGGATCTGGGTAAAGCACCACTCCTGTCTGCCATGCTTTAGACCTGGTCCCTAATAAGTGGGTACTGCTAAACCACAGCAACACAGAAGTACACAAACCTCTAACAGCCCTCCGACATCCCACAAATAAATGAGCATGGAATTTCAAATGAAAGAGTTCACACAACCTTTTAAAATTAATTTGTGGAATAAGGGTGCTGCTGACAAAACCAGCATTGATTGCCCCATTCCTGAGTTACCATTGAGAAGCTGTTGGTGGGCCGCCTGGTAACAGTTTGATATGACCCTGTGCCTTGCTAGGCCACTTTAGAGGGCATTAAAAAGTTAATCACGTTGATGTGGGTCTCACATATAGGCCCAGACCGGGTGAGGATGGCCGGTTTCCTTCCCTAAAGGACGTCAGTGATCCAGTTGGGTTTTTATGACAATCCAATAGCTTCATGGTCACTTTTACTGAGATCAGCTTTTTATTTGCTGATTTTTAAAACAGCATTCAAATTCTCAAACTGCCCCATGATGGGATTTGAACTCTCATTCTGAGGATTATTAATCCAGGCCATTGGATTACGAGAATAATGTAACCATTACACGACCGTGCCTGTCAGTAGTTGCGGCCTATAGTTAGTATTTCATAAGCGTAGTCCAGTCTCCATGCTGTAATTTGAGAGGTAGGAAGATGTGCATTTATGTAGCGCCCTCCATAGCCTTAGGATATCCTGAAGTGCTTCATAGATAGTTTTGGAGTGTGGTTGCTGTTGTAATGTTAGTTGGGGGTGGGGGAGTGGGGGTGCTGCTGGAGCACAACGAGATCCCACAGGCGGCAGTGTTGCAATGACCAGATAATCTATTCAGGTTAGGGAGAAATTTGCTGCTGGCAGGAGGATTGGTAGCCAGAGGACACAATTTAAAATAATGGGCAAAAAAGCTATGCAGCTGAGGAGAATTTTTTTTTTTACACAGAGAGTTGTTGTGATCTGGAATGCACTGCCTGAAAGGGTGGTGGAAGCAGATTCAATAATAACTTTCAAAAGAGAATTGGATAAATACTTGAAGGGGAGAAAATTACAGGGCCATGGAGAAAGAGCAGGGGAGTGGGATTAATTGGGCAGCTCTTTCCAAAGAGTTTTGAATGGCCTCTTTCTGGGGTGTATCATTCTATGATTGGGTGTGGACTGCGTGATCTTTGTTCTGTGATTTGTAATCAGAGCCCTTTAACCAAGTGACTCAGTTTTTTAATCTTGGCCATGTATCAGGGCAATTGAGTTTAAGGTTGTAGATAGAAGCCATTTTCATCAAATCATTCCTGGGTTTGTCCTGTGTCATGTTCAGTGTTGAAATTTGCATATCAGCTGCCCTTCAGAACATTAGGGACAGGAGGAGGCCATGAGGCACTTAAGGCCTACCCCACCATTCAGTTAGATAATGGCTGATTTGTACCTCAGCTTCATTCTTCTGCCTTTACTCCATAACCCTTAATCCCCTTATCCAACAAAAATCTATCAATCTCAGTCTTGTAAGACCCGCAGCCTCAACAGCTTTTTTTGGGGGAGAGAGTTCCAGATTTCCACTCCCCTTTGTGTGAAGAAGTGTTTCCTGACATCACCCCTGAACGGCCTGGCTCTAATTTGAAGGTTCTGTCCCCTTGTTCTGGACTTCCCCGACCAGAGAAAATAGTTTCTTTCTGTCTACCTCATCAAATCCTTTTAACACTCCTTTCCACTAAGCAAACCACAGCTAAATTACTTTCTGAATTATTCTTATTTATGAAATGATTGTTCCTTAAAACTGAAAATGTGATTTTTATTTTGCAATGGAGTTGAGTTGAAATGCATTCTGAAATGAGTAGCAAATTCTTCATTAAACACATCAAAGTTTCCGTTTTTGAAACAAAACATGCCCCTGAAACATGTTAGTTGCCTGGTGAAAATTTTGCTAAAGTCCCGTTCCCCCACCCCCTCACCGTTGATGACAATACAGGTCAGAGTTCATTGCTGTTAATTTCTGTTACTTGCATAACACTTCAGGGTAAAGGCTTGCTACCCGACCCGAACCCGACGGGACCTGATGACGTGTCGGGTTCGGGTCAGGCCGGACACACATGGTAAGTGCTCTGCCGGTACGTATTGAAATTTAAAACCTACCTGAGCTGGGAGTCCGGGACGTCACTATGACACCATCAAGCATGTGCTGCAGCTTCGTGGAGTTTCCCAGTTAGAAGTTAAGTAAAGGGATGGTCAGGCCGAGTCGGGGTCAGGTCAGGCTCGGGGAAAAATCGGACTCGGGCTGGGTCGGACTCGGGTCCACTGTGGCTTGGTCGGGTTCGGGTCAGGTTCTTTTTCCCGACCTGAGCAGGCCTTGACTTCAGGGACCCACCCTGTTCTGACTCAAGTTTTCTGTCTCGCCCTTAAAGTAAGTTCAGTACCACTCGTTCAAATTTTTTTTTAAATTCATTCATGGGATGTGGGCTTCGCAGGCCAGGCCAGCATTTATTGCCCATCCCTAATTGCCCTTGAACTGAGTGGCTTGCTAGGCCATTTCAAGTGCATGTAAGAGTCAACCACATTGCTGTGGATCTGGAGTCACATGTAGGCCAGACCAGGTAAGGAAAGCAGATTTCCTTCCCTAAAGGACATTAGTGAACCAGATGGGTTTTTACAACAATCGACAATGGTTTCATGGCCATCATTAGACCAGCTTTAAATTCCAGATTTTAATTGAATTCAAATTCCACCTTCTGCTGTAGTGGGATTTGAACCCTTGTCCCCAGAGCAATACCTGGGTCTCTGGGTTACTAGTCCAGTGACAATACCACTATGCCACCACCTCCCTGGGATCGGGGAGGGGGACAATCCTGCCCATTCCCCTCAGCTAATCTGAGTCTTCAAGAAACATAAAAGATGGTATTTTAATCTGACTCAACTCATGTCTTCAAGTCAAATGGTGTGTGGAACGTTATGGTTTCAAAGAGAATGGCAGCATGTTTCCTGTCATCGCCCCTTAACGGCCTGGTTCTAATTTGAAGGTTCTGTCCCCTTGTTCTGGACTCCTCCCACCAAAGGAAATAGTTTATCTCTGTCTACCCTATCAACTCCTTTTAACATTTTTATGAACCTCAATTAGATCTCCCCTTAATCAATCCCATGTACTTAAGGGAAATATAAACTACACAACCAGTCCTCATAATTTAACCCTTTTAGCCCCAGTATCATTTTGGTGAGTCTGCGCTGCCACCTCTCCAAGGTTAATATATCCTTCCTGAGGTGCGATGCCCAAAACGAAACACAATGCTGACCAAGAGGTCTGACCAAGGCTCTGTACTGCTGAAGCATCACTTCCACGCCTTTGTATTCCAGCTTACTTGAGATAAAGACCTGGATTCCATTAGTCTTTATAATTGCTTTTCAGGGTAGCAGGGAATATTTTAATCAATGCCTGCAATGATTTGTTCTATGAAGCTAGTGAACACCAAGGCTGATACTGTCTTTTTTTTATTCATTCATGGGATGTGGGCGTCGCTGGCTAGGCCAGCATTTATTGCCTATCCCTAATTGCCCTCGAGAAGATGGTGGTGAGCTGCCTTCTTGAACCGCTGCAGTCCTTGTGAGGTAATTACACCCACAGTGCTGTTAGGAAGGGAGTTCCAGGACTTTGACCCAGTGACAGTGAAGGAATGGCGATATAGTTCCAAGTCAGAATGGTGTGTGATTTGGAGGGGAACTTGCAGATGGTGGTGTTCCCATGCATTTGCTGCCCTTGTCCTTCTAGTTGGTAGAGGTTGTTGGTTTGGAAGGTGCTGTTTAAGGAGCCTTGGTGCGTTGCTGCAGTGCATCTTGTAGATGGTACACACTGCTGCCACTGTGCGTTGGTGGTGGAGGGCGTGAATGTTTGTGCATGGGGTGTGAATCAGGCAGGCTGCTTTGTCCTGGATGGAGTCGAGCTTCTTGAGTGTTGTTGGAGCTGCACCCATCCAGGCAAGTGGAGAGTATTCCATCACACTCTTGACTTGTGCCTTGTAGATGGGAGTCAGGAGGTGAGTTACTCGCTGCAGGATTCCTAACCTCTGGTCTGCTCTTGTAATCACAGTACTATTCACTCCCTCCACCACCGACGTACAGTGGCAGCAGTATGCACGATCTACAAGATGCACTGCAGCAACGCACCAAGGCTCCTTAAACAGCACCTTCCAAACCAACAACCTCTACCAACTAGAAGGACAAGGGCAGCAAATGCATGGGAACACCACCATCTGCAAGTTCCCCTCCAAATCACACACCATTCTGACTTGGAACTATATCGCCGTTCCTTCACTGTCGCTGGGTCAAAATCCTGGAACTCCCTTCCTAACAGCACTGTGGGTGTAATTACCTCACAAGGACTGCAGCGGTTCAAGAAGGCAGCTCACCACCATCTTCTCGAGGGCAATTAGGGATAGGCAATAAATGCTGGCCTAGCCAGCGACGCCCACATCCCATGAATGAATGAAAAAAAGACGGTATCAGCCTTGGTGTTCACTAGCTTCACAGAACAAATCATTGCAGGCCTTGATTAAAATATTCCCTGCTACCCTGAAAAGCAATTATAAAGACTAATGGAATCCAGGTCTTTATCTCAAGTGAGCTGGAATACAAAGGCGTGGAAGTGATGCTTCAGCAGTACAGAGCCTTGGTCAGACCTCTTGGTCAGCATTGTGTTCCATTCATGCACCGCACCTCAGAAAGGATATATTAACCTTGGAGGGGGGGCAGCGCAGACTCACCAGAATGATACTGGGTCAATGGTAACCCCTGGAATGTTGTTAGTGGGGGATTCAGTGATGGTAATGCCATTGAGTGTCAAGGGGAGATGGTTAGATTCTCTCTTGTTGGAGATGGTCATTGTCTGGCACTTGTGTGGCGCAAATGTTACTTGCCACTTATCAGCCCAAGCCTGGATATTATCCAGGTCTTGCTGCATTTCTACATGGACTGCTTCAGTTTCTGAGGAGTTGCGAATGGTGCTGAATTTTTAAAAAATTCTTTCATGGGATGTGGGCATCACAGGCCGGGCCAACATTTATTGCCCATCCCTAATTGCCCTTGAACTGAGTGGCTTGCTGGGCCATTTTGAGGGCATGTAAGGGTCAACCACATTGCTGTGGATCTGGAGTCACATGTAGGCCAGACCAGGTAAGGACAGCAGATTTCCTTCCCTAAAGGATATTAGTGAACCAGATGGGTTTTTACAACAATCGACAATGGTTTCATGGCCATCATTAGACCAGCTTTAAATTCCAGATTTATTAATTGAATTCAAATTCCACCCTCTGCTGTGGTGGGATTTGAACCCATGTTCCCAGAGCAATACCTGGGTCTCTGGGTTACTAGTCCAGTAACAATACCAGTACGCCACCGCCTCCCCAATATTGTGCAATCATCAGCGAACATCCCCACTTCTGACCTTATGATTGAAGGAAGGTCATTGATGAAGCAGCTGAAGATGGTTAGGCCTAGGACACTACCCTGAGGAACTCCTGCAGTGATGTCCTGGAGCAGAGATGATTGACCTCTTACAACCACGACCATCTTTCTTTGCGCTAGGTATGACTCCAGCCAGCGGAGAGTTTTCCCCCTGATTCCCATTGACCTCAGTTTTGCTATGGCTCCTTGATGCCATACTCTGTCAAATGCTGCCTTGATGTCAAGGGCAGTCACTCTCACCTCACCTCTTGAGTTCAGCTCTTTTGTCCATGTTTGAACCAAGGCTGTAATGAGGTCAGGAGCTGAGTGGCCTTGGCGGAACCCAAACTGAGTGTCACTGAGCAGGTTATTGCTAAGCAAGTGCCGCTTGATAGCACTGTCGATGACACCTTCCATCACTTTACTGCTGATTGAGAGTAGACTGATGGGGCGGTAATTAGCCATGCTGGACTTGTCCTGCTCTTTGTGTACAGGATATACCTGGGCAATTATCCACCTTGCCAGGTAGATGCCAGTGTTGCAGCTGTACTGGAATAGCTTGGCTAGGGGCGCGGCAAGTTCTGGAGCATTGGACTTCAGTACTATTGCTGGAATATTGTCAGGTTCCATAGCGTTTGCAGTATCCAGTGCCTTCAGTCGTTTCTTGATATCACGCAGGGTGAATCGAATTGGCTGAAATCTGGCATCTGTGATGCTGGGGACTTCAGGAGGAGGCCGAGATGGATCATCAACTTCTGGCTGAATATTGTTGCAAATGCTTCAGCCTTATCTAACCAGCTTTCCTTCTATTATAATAGCGGTATTAACCAGTTGTTTTAAATGAGTTAACATCCCAGCTAGCAAGGTACACAGGGGCATATCACACTTGTGCATCAAGCATTTAGCTGGTAATATTGCCAGCAGTTATTTTCATGCTCTGCAGTTGCTGTTAACTCAGTAAAGTGTAATGACACCCTTTTGAACCGTGCTAAAACACCAAGCAATGCGATGGTACAATTTTTTTGAGAGCGTTACAAAGTCTAAAGTTGGGGAATCGCCAGTGTTGACGACCCCAGGATCTCCAGGCAGCATGGCTCGATGCTTGCTTTAAATATTCTGTCTGTGTCTTTCAGCACCTGGCACTCCATGGTTTGCTGCCTTGTGATGCACGATGCACATCCCTATGCCACTCAGGCCACACAGGTAAGGGGGTACCTGTCAGTATTTTGAGGAGAGATGTCTCTTTTGTCCTAATGCACATGTAGTGGGCAAGAACACATGTCTAAATTATATGAGGCTTTTAAACAAAAAAAAAATGTACTTCTCTGTTAATTATGTTTTTACACAAATATTGACATAACGCATTGAGAAAAGGATGGGGAGAGACTGTCCGTCAACAACAACTTACATTTATATAGCACCTTTAACATAGTGAAATGTCTCCAGGCGCTTCACAAGAGTGTACTCAAACAAAATTTGTCACCGAGCCACATAAGGCAATATTAGGAGAGGTGACCAAAAGAAGTTGTTTTTAAGGAGTGTCTTGAAGGAGCAGAAAGAGGCAGAGAGGTTTAGGGAGGGAATTCCAGAGCTTAGGACCCAGACCACTGAAAACACAGCTGCCAATGGTGGAGCGATGGAAATCGGGGAGGTTAGAGAGAGAGAGGAAGGGTTGTAGGGATTGGCGGAGGTTACAGAGATTGAGCAGTTTCTGTCCAGGTAATTGCTCCTCGGAAGTTTTAAAGGTGCTGTATAAATGTAAGCTGTTGCTGTATCTCTAGACAGGGGAAAATTTTGGCCTTTTAAAATGGACATTTTAAATACACACACTGCATGGCTGATTGTGAATGATTCTGAGTGCAGGATGTCTCGTGGTTAATGGGTCAGCTTGAACTTGCTGCCTCTGTGTTTTCTTGGCAGTGTGTCTTGTTTCTGCTACCAGTTGTGCAAGTTTTTGGGTGAGAGGTCATTGCTGCACTTGGCATCGTGTGGGATGGGATCATGCTGCTGGAATGTAGGGGAGAGGTTACAACAACTGCAATCCTGGGGAGTGGGGGGGGAGGGGAGAGAGAGGGTGGAGAGAGAGGAGGGAAGTGGGATGGGGAGAGGGAGCTGGGAGGGAGGATGGGATGAAAGAGACGGAGGGATGGGGACAGGAGCAAGGGGGGAGGAAAGGAAGAGGGTGGGATGCAATAAAGCTGTTGCACCTTTCAGGAAGTAAGAGACAGAAAGCATACGGGATGAGTCAGGGCATTCTGACCATCTAGGCATACAGAAATAGGTAGAGACAAACCTAATGATGGGTTACAATACGAGGGCAGATTCTAAAATAAGCATTATGTTGTTGCCTGCTCCATTTAAATCGATTCCACATTCTCCTGTCAATCATCCAACTGTTGTTTAAATGTTTCCAGGGTTTCCACCTCCACTATCTGACCGGAGAGTTTATTCCAAATGTTCGTCAGTCTTTATGTGAAGAATAGCTTCTCACTCCTGAATTTACCGTTTCTTAGTTTCGACCCGCGTGTCCTTGTTCCACAATCACAACTTGACTTGCAGTCGTGTTCTGGATTCACTATTTCCATACCAGCTGTCTGCCATGTCTCAGTGGGTAGCACTTTCGCCTCTGAGTTGTAAGGTCCTGGGTTCCACTCCAGAGATTTGTCCAGGCTGACCCTTCCAGCTCAGCACTGAGACGTTAAAATGAGGCTCCCTCTGCATTGGACGTAAAAGATCCCGTGGCCACTATTTCGAAGAAGAGCAAGGGAATTCTTCCCAGTGTCCGACCAAATTTATCCCTCAACCAACATCATTAAAACAGATTGTCTGCTCATTGCTGTGTGTGGGATCTTGCTGTATGCAAATTGGCTGCTGCGTTTCTGACATTACAACAAAGACTATACTTCAAAAGTACTTTGTTGGCTGTGAAGAACTTTGGAACGTCCTGAGATCGTGAAAGGTGCTAGAGAAATGCAAGTTCTTTCAAGTCTTTTATTTATTGTCCTTAATACCTGGAATTAGCAAATTAGTGCCAACCTGTTTGGCGTGGGCTGGATGAAGAAAGGAGTGGAACAAGTTTTCCACCTGTGCCCATCCCATTGGCTCAGAACCGTCCTATCACTTCCAACTGTGTGTTCGATACCACACTTGCTTGTGAATTTTTAAAGTTCAAAAATTATTTTATTATTTTAATATTAATAAGTCAGGTCCCTTCTCAAAGGGCTAAAGATAAGGTTTGGGGGACTCTTAATAGACCTGTGCTGATACCTTGTTTTCCTGCTTGTTAGGCTGGTCAGGTCTCTGTATCATCCTCTGTCTGAACTCTTTCCTGCAGTGCCCCTGTGCATGGTGTTAGCAAGATCTCACAGCTATAATTAGTGATGTCAACGTAAACGCAGTGAAGTGGAACAGTGGGCGTGTGAGCTTCTCACACTGTGTCCACTTCAACTGGTCCTTTTAAAAAAAAAAAGCACCCAACAGTACAATTACACATTCTGTCCTCCCATACTTGGGTTTTGTCTCGAAGAACACTTTGAGGTATCGTCATTTTTTTATTCCAGTGTTGTCCCGGCTGCCCTCCCACCTTCCACTCTCCATAAAATTGAGCTCATCCAAAACTCCTCTGCCCATTTTCTAACCAGCAGCAAGTCCCATTCACGCATTACTTCCTGTGTTTGCTGACCAATATTGGCTCCTGATCCAGCAACACCTTGATTTTTAAGTTTCCATCCTTGTGTTCAAATCACTGCATGGCCTCACCAACCCCCCCTTCCTAACTCTGTAACCGCCTCCAGCCCTACCACCCTCCGAGATCTCTGCATTCCTCTAATTCTGGCCTCTTGAGCATCCCCAGTTTTAATCGCTCCACCATTAGCAGCCGTGCCTTCAGCTGCCTGGGCTCTAAGCCCTGGAATTCCCTCCCTAAAACTCTTTGCTTCTCTCTCCTCCTTTAAGACACTCCTGTAAACCTCCACCTTGACCAAGCTTTTGGTCACATTTCATAATATCTCCTTATGTGGATCGGTATCAAGTTTTGCTTAATAACGCTCCTGTGAAGCACTTTGGGACGTTTTACTAAGTTAAAGGCGCTATATAACTGCAAGTTGATATGATTCAAGAATTTGGTAGGGTAGAGAGAGAGAGAGAATCTATTTCCTCTGGTGGAGGTAAGTCCAGAACAAGGGGGCATAATAAAATTAGAGCTAAGTGGTTCAGGGGTGATGTCAGGAAGATGTTTCTACTTGTAGGAAGAGACCAAAACTAAATATAACATATTATTATAAATTGTATATTTATACCCTAAATATAAAATGGTCCCGAATAAATCAAATAGGGAATTCAGGAGAAACATCTTTACCCAGAGAGTGATCAATCAGGTTATCTCTCAGTCTTTTTTATAGACAAAAAGAGCCCCAGCGTGTTCAACCTTTCCTTATGGGTAAAACCTCTCAGTCCCGGTATCATTCTAGTAAATCTTTTTTGCACCTTTTGCATGCCTCTATATCCTTTTCTAATATGGTGACCAAAACTGTTCACAATACTTCCAAGTGCTGTCTAATCAAGGTTTAAAACAAGTTTAACATAAACTTCTCTGCTTTTTATTCTACCCTTCTAGAAATGAACCCCAGTGTTTCGAATCATTTTTTTATGGCTTTATTAACCTATATGTATAACCCCAGATGCCAATGCTCCTCTACCCCATTGAGACACATTTTCCAAACAGTATCTGACCTCCTTATTCTTACCAAAATGTACTACTTCACACTTGTCTATATTGAAGTTCATCTGCCATTTTGCAAGTTTCCAATGTTTGATCATGTCAACATTTAACATTGAAGCTGCTGATGTAAACATTTAACGTGGAAGACCTGCTGTTAAATCATTTCCTGTAATGATGTGGTCAGTCTCTGGAGTGAGTTCCTGAGGTTTCTGTCCCTGTTCCAGTAGATAAAAAGGCTTGTTTTTTTTCAAGTGATCACAAGAAATTTATTGGAATACTTAAAATGCAAACTATCTGCTCCTCAGAGCGTGGTTGGCAAATCGTAAAGGTGAATACCGAATGTCTTGATGGTTTCAGACCATGAATTACACAGAATTTATAGCAGATAAACAGGCCATTCAGCCCAACTGGTCCATGCTGGTGTTTAACATCATAAAACTAGGAGCAGCAGGAAGCCATACGGCCCCTTGAGCCTGCTCTGCCATTCATTAAGATCATGGTGGATCTGATTGTGGCCTTAACTCCACTTTCTGCCTGCCCCCCATAACCCTTTACTCCCTTGTAGATCAAAAATCTGTCTAACGCAGCCTTGAAGCTTCACATGAGCCTGAATTCCACCCCTCCCCCCGCCCCCCCCCCCCCCCCCCCCAAATTCATCTCACCCCATCAGCATTTCCTTCACTTCCTTTCTCCCTCCTGTGTTTATCCACCTTCCTCTTAAATGTATCTATATATTCACCTCAACCACTCCCTGTGGTAGCGAGTTCCACATTCTCACCACTCTCTGGGTAAAGAAGTCCCCAGATCAGCATGATTGTTAAAGTGGCCATGTTGGCGTTGGCTAACCAGCTTTTGAGTAACTTAAAATGTTTGAACATGTAAAACAACGATTAAATCGCGATAACATATTGTTGGAACTCCCAACAAAAGTCAAGCACAGCATCTATCAGGTGGAGCAAGGATGAAGCCATAGCTGGAGTATTCTGGGCAATTGCTGTCTGACTGAACATTGGTGCAGAGGAAATAGTGTACGAAATGAACAACGATTTGCATTTATACAGCACCTTTAATGCAGGAAAACAGCCGCAGACACTTTGCAGGAGTATTAGCAAACAAAATTTGCCAGCAAGCCATATAAAGAGATATTAGGACAAGTGACCAAAAGCTTGATCAAAGAGGTAGTTTTTAAGGGACATCTTAAAGAAGGAGCGAAGTTTTGGGAGAGAATTCCAGAGCTTAGGACCAGGCAGCTGAAGGCACGGCTGTCAAGGGTGGAGCAATTAAAATCAGGGATGCTCCAGAAGCCAGAATTGGAGGAGCGCAGAGATCTTGGAAGGTTGTGGGGCTGGAGGAGGGTACAGAGAGGGGGAGGGATGAGGCCATGGAAGCATTTGAAACAAGGATGAGAGTTTTAAAATTGAGACATTGCCAGATCAGGAGCCAGTGTAGGTCAGAAAGCACAGTGAGTGATGGGTGAAAGATACTTGGTGCAGGTTAGTATATGGGTAGCAGAGTTTTGGCAGCTTCCAAGTATGACGTAAGATTAAACATCTCCCCGCAGAGGGAAAGATGTGGAACGCATACCAGAAAAAAGCAACCAGCACTGTGCGGATGAATAAATTATCTGGGTAGGAGCAGAATGGAGACTTCAAAGGTTCAACATCGTGAAGGATGATTGAACGCTGTGAGGAATATGGTGGTTCCTGAGCTGGTGGGACAATGAATGTATCAGGGCAAGGGAGTGAACTGGGCCAGAATGTACATTGTTAGGTGGAAGGCTAGGGAGTTTGACCTTTTGAGGGGTCAAGAGAAATTTTGAGGAACCTTACATTGGGATTAAATGCTGGGTAAGGTCCCTGAGTGGACTGAATATGGTCTGTGGAAGGAGCAGGTCTCATGGGCTTAAGTGGCATTTTCCAGTTTTCAGGTAACGTGATAGGCCACATGCCTTCTTTAGCTGATTGTGTTTAACTCTCCTTTGTTTCCCCCCTTTTTATATCAGGCGGTGCTGGAAAAAACAGCCACTGACACCACAGCAGCAAAAACCATAACGGACAAGAAGATGGTCACCACGGTATGTTTAACAGAGTTTTTCCTGTGCCTCTGGTGAGATTATTTACTGGTTGACTGACCAGAGGCTGTGGATTGGGGATGGTGGCACAGTGGGATTGCTGCAGCTAACCCGCAATTTAAAACAGGTAGGGTGACCCTAGGTTTGCAAACAGGAACCTTAGTAATGCTCTGTGCTGACGAGCATTCCTCCTTGTGTATAATCAAGCCTCTAAACATTGACCGATCTGCCATACCTGGGTCAGCCACGGCTCAGTGGCTAGCGCAGTCACCTCTGAATCAGAAGGTCGTGAGATCAAGTCCCACTCCAGAGACTTGAGTGCAAAATTTAGGCCAACATTCCCAGTGTGTAGTACTGTCGGAGGGTCAATACTGAGGGGGCACTGCTGTGTCAGAGAGTCTGTACTGAGGGAGTGCTGCACTGTCGGAGGGTCAATACTGAGGGGGCACTGCTGTGTCAGAGAGTCTGTACTGAGGGAGTGCTGCACTGTCGGAGGGACAGTACTGAGGGAGCGCTGCACTGTCGGAGGGTCAATACTGAGGGAGCGCTGCACTGTTGTAGGGGCAGTACTGAGGGAACGCTGCACTGTTGGAGGGGCAGTACTGAGGGAGTGCTGCACTGTCGGAGGATCAGTACTGAGGGAGTGCTGCACTGTCAGTACTGAGGGAGTGCTACACTGTTGGAGGGTCATTACTGAGGGAAGAGCTGCACTGTCAGAGGGGCCCTCTTTTCGGATGAGACATTAATCCCACGCAGTCTCTTTCCTCTCAAGTGGGTGTAAAAGATCCTATTTCAAAAAAGAGAAGGCGAATTCTCCCCAGTGTTCTGTATTTATCCCTCAACCAACATCACCAACAAAACAGATTATCTGGTCATTATCATGTTGCAGTTTGCTATGCACAACTTGGCTGTTGTGTTTTGTACAGTACAACAGTGAATACCCTTCAAAAGTACTTTATTGGATGTGGAGCGATTTGGGACGTCCTGAGGTAGTGAAAGGTGCTTATAGACCCAGAAAGCGGTGAGAAACAGCGAGAGTGGGGCTTAAAAACAGCACAGAGAGAATAAGAGTTTGCCCAGAGAAATGCCAAGTCTTTTCTTTACCTCTCTGAGCTTTGTGTGATTTCAGTCCTTGATCGCTGTCCATTCACTCTTACTCAGAAGTGGGGACATCTGGTGAGGGCTGGATCCAGCGTTCTGTTGTGAAGCCCTTTGCAGTCGAAAAGCCCGATAGCACTTGCATGCAAAATCCAGACGCTTGGCCAAGGGGCCTGAGGGTTTGACTGGCATGTTGGGAACCAGACTAAAGGAGCTGGGGTGGGGGGTGTTGGTGGAAACTAATCTGTGTTGAGAGGTGAAGGGGCACAAGTGGGCGTGTCAGAGGAGGACCTCTGGTAATGCTTTTTTATCTTGATATTACAGGAATCCAAGTCGTTTGCTGTGCACATGTTTCGGGGTGATGTCCAAACTGAGCAGGTGTTCCCCTACCCCTCTGGTATGCCTGAGGAATTTTCTTTAACTGGGGTAAAGATGTAAAACATGAATTTGACAGGATCTGTTGATAACAAAACAGCATGGTTTTTTTAATTCATTCTCGGGATGTGGGCATTGCTGGCTAGGCCAGCATTTATTGTCCATCCCTAATTGCCTTGAGAAGGTGGTGGTGAGCCGCATTGTGCTGCATGGTTCAGTTCTGGGTTCCGCACCTCAGGAAGGATATATTGGCATCGGAATGGATGCAGTGCCGATTCACCAGAATGATACCGGGGCTAAAAGGGTTAAATTATAAGGACATGTTGCACAGACTAGGTGTGTTATCCCTCGAGTATAGAAGATTAAGGGGTGATCTAATCAAGGTATTTAAGATGATTAAAGGAGTTGATCGGGTCGATAGAGAGAAACTATTTCCTCTGGTGGAGGGAGTTCAGAACAAGGGGGCAGAACCTTAAAATTAGAGCCAGGCCGTTCAAGGGTGATGTCAGGAAACACTTCTTCACACAAAGGGGAGTGGAAATCTGGAAGTCTCTCCCCAAAAAAGCTGTTGAGACTGGGGTCAATTGAAAATTTCAAAATTGAAATAGATGGATTTTTGTTGAGTAAGGGGATTAAGGGATATGACGGGTAGATGGAGTTAGGCGACAGATCAGCCAAGATCTAATTGTATGCTGGAACAGGCTCAAGGGGCTGAATGGCCTCCCCCCATTCCTGTGTTTTGGGTGAGGACAGGATCAGGATAGGTTGTGATGCTTTGACTCTCATTATGTCGGATGGCACCTGATGGGCACATGCACAGTGATTAGGAGTCGCCACCACCATGAATTGGGGTCTTCAGGTGAGGAGGGACAAAATGAGAGGAAAGAAAACTTTTGAAAATGTAGAAAGAGTTTTTCTTCTTCCCTAGCCAGCCAAACTAACATCACTCCTTGAATGTGTGTTTGTACAGTTCTGAATGATGAACAGGAGCAGTTCCTCCGAGAACTGGTGGGACCAGTCAGCAAGTTTTTCCAGGTAAGTTATTTCAATCTGTGCTGGAAAGAAAGTCACCAGACATTCACTTTACGTGTGTGTCGGCATAAAGTCCCCACAACCGATAATCCATTGTGCTCTCGCTCGCTCTTTCCTTCTTGCTCACATACACATCCTTGTCTGACACTGCAGGTCTGGAGTCCCCAGCAGAGGGCAGTCAACCTCTCCTGGCACTGGGTCCATTTTCGATAGAGATTTTAAAAAGTCTATGAACACCCAACATCTGAAATAGAGGGGAAACTGCTGGAAATAAACAGGTGTCCTTCAGCAGCTGATCAGAGAGAACAGAAGAGTATAACGTGAATTTCCTAGTTCTGATGACAGCAGGCAATTGGGGGGGGGGGGGGGGGGGGGGGGATGGTCGGTGGGTTCTGAATTAACTAGCTTTCATTCCTGATGCTGGAAATGTGAAATCAGCTGCTGGAGAACAATCTCCAGCTTCACAATCAGACCTAGAACCCTGACACGGGAGATCCTGGAGGTAGAACCTAGTATTAGTCCATGCAATGACTGAGGGAATTCTACCTATAGATTGTTGGAATTTCTGTTTACTAGGTTAATCTGAGAGCAGTTTCTGTCTGCTTTTAAACCTTTTTTTAATTCTTCAAGGTAAGGTTTGTTAGCAGTGGGAAATGAAATGTTTTCCACTCCATTCCTGGCCTGGGTGTATTGAACACTGCCAGATGAGGTACAACAAGGTTAGACATGGATTAAATCTCCATATACACTCTCTTAACACACCCTGATATAAAAGTACAAACCTGCCCTCTAGCATGCTGTTTCTTCATCCCTTATTTCTCATTATTGAGGGGCTGCAATTCCTATCCAAATTATTCTCATCGTGCTCTATTTAATCAATGCTATTAAGGTCATTGCTCACCTAAAGTTTGTTCTCTTGCTCTTTCTATGTTCGAAATACTCTGCCCTATAAACTCTTAATGCTCCCTGTGTTTAAACCAGCCATGACTCCTGTGTCCAACCCTGTCCTTCCCAGGTCTTCAAAACCATACAACAACTCATGCTTCTTAAATCCTCCTTTTCTCTTACAGTCCAGCTCCTAGTGCCATTTAGCCAGCATTGCCTGATATACCTCCACTTCGCTCCCACCCTATCTGACCTTGATTCGGTCCTGCACTCTGGGACTCACTCTGTCACCCTAGCCTCTCAATCGGGGAACCGCCCTGCGGCTGCCCAGTGCAACCTTGCCCCTTGCAAGGTTGAAGTGGTCTTTCTGAAAGTAGTGCCTGTCACATTCTAAGGAAAACTAGTCTTTGCAAGAATGCAGGGGACAGGGTACAAACAAACGTTCCAATGTGGATCTTGACCCTTTGCCCTGCAGGAGGTCAATGACCCAGCAGCCAACGACTCTTTGGAGAAAGTGGAGGACAGTACGATGGAAGGCCTGAAGGAGATGGGGGCGTTCGGTCTGCAGGTGCCCTCTGAGCTCGGGGGACTGGGACTCACCAACACACAGGTAAACCAGACAAAGGAAGGCAACGTTTGCAGGCATCAACAGCAAGCGTGTAACTTGCTTCACTATGGGGTATTTTAATTCTCTCCAGGCAGCACTTCTTCACACAAAGGGTAGTGGAAATCTAGAAAACTCACCGCCAAAAAAGCTGTTGGGTCAATTGAAAATGTCCAAACTGAGATTGATAGGTTTTGTTGGGCAAGGTTATTAAGGGCTAGGGAACAAAGACAGGTAGATGGAGTTGTTACAGCCACGATCTAACAGATTGGTGAAACAAGCTCAAGAGACCAAATGGCCTCCTCCTTCCTGAAGATTTTGACTCAATGCTGGGATGCATTGTCAGAAATATATCCAGTCACTTGGGACATCACAATTCTGTCTCCGCCCAATGCCCACACACCCACTTTCTACCTGCGTTTGGCGTTGTGGATGTACCGGGCAGGAATCATATGCAGTTCATTGGCTGGTTTTTTTTTTGTTCTTTTCTCTCCACCCTTCTGTAACACACGGAATTGTCTTTCTGTTGCCTTTTGCTTGAGAACAAGTATCTCAGCACATACCACAGATGGAGACTGCAGTCCATATTGTTCAGAACCACACAACATGGCATGCGTAGTCAACAAGCCATTGTCGGAGCTGTCTCACCTTTCACCAGTCAGTTGGGTCTCTGAGGAAATGACATACTCTCCATTAGATGGCAGTACTTCAGTTGAAGAATTAATTTTTTTCACTGCGTATTATGAAGTAAAATATTTAGCAGCATATGCAATCGTGAATCTTCAGAAATAAAGATTGTGTGCACTCACCGCCACGATATACAGTAGGAGTGATGTTTGCAGGTCTCCCTGTCTTTGCACTCCCAGCTCTGAGGGGAGAATTCTTTTACTAAATTTTATTTTGCCAACTCCCTGATTTTCAGATAAATTGCTGGAGAAGCAGCGTAGAATTGTCCAGTAACTTCTTTGTTACCTCTCTGACCTGTCATGCACTACAAAAGCTTTCTCAGCCTCTTCCACTTTCCGCTGGGAGGAGCTGCTCCTCGGATAGCCCGATCAAGTGGCCATTCTTGTGTGTGAGAGCGAGCAGAGGAGATTTATTAGAGTGGTATCAGGAATGAAGGATTTCAATGATGTGGAGAGACTAGAGAAGCTGAGATTATTCACAAAAGCATACAGGATCCTTGACTTTATAAATAAAATCATAGAGTACAATGGCAAGAATGTTATGCTAAACCTTTATAAAGCACTGGGTAAGCCCCAACTGGAGTACTGTATCTATTTCTGGGACGACACATTAGGAAAGATGTCAAGGCATTGGAGGGGCTGCAGAGGAGATTTACTAGAATGATACCAGGGATGATGGAGTTCAGTTATGTGGAGAGACTGGAGAAGTTGGGATTGTTCTCCTTGGAGTAGAGAAAATTGAGGGGAGATTTAATAGGGGTGTTCAAAATCATAAAAGGTTTTGATAGAGTAAATAAGGAGAAACTGTTTCCAGTGGCAGAAGGGTCAGTAACCAGGGGACACATTTAAAATGATTGACAAAAGAACCAGAGGGGAGATGAGAATTTTTTTTACATGGCACGTTGTTGTGATCTGGAACGCGCTGCCTGAAAGGGCGGTGGAAGCAGATTCAATAGTAACTTTCAAAAGGAATTGAAAAGGAGAAACTTATAGGGGTATGGGGAAAGAGCAGGGGGTAGTGGGACAAATTGGATAGCTCTTTCCAGAAGCTGGCACAGGCACGATGGGCTGAATGGCTGCCTGTGCTGTAAAATTCTGCAAGATGGCAGGAGTCCATTTTTTTTCCGGAGGCCCCTGGTCAGTTCTAGGTTCGGATTCTGAACCTGCTGTGCAGAGGTGAGGGCCAAAGCTTTGATGGAGGGAACAGAACCAGAGGCCAGCATGTAGGACAACGCAGCCCTGCACTGAGGCGATGGCTATCATGAAGAGAACTGGGTCAGGCGTTACTTTGATGTAAAGAATCTGAATGCTTATTTTCTTTGTTAGTACGCTCGGCTGGTCGAGATTGTTGGCATGCATGACCTGGGTGTGGGCATCACTCTGGGCGCTCACCAGTCCATCGGCTTTAAAGGAATTCTCTTGTTTGGAAATTATGCCCAGAAGAAGAAGTACCTTCCAAAGCTGGCTACAGGTATGGAGCGTTGAGCAGCTGGGGAGAGGGACTAACATTTCATCATTTCAGGGTAGGGGGAAGAGAGACTCACTTCTTGAGAGGGTTCAAATCCAGTTTACAGTGAGGTTTCTCCTTTCTGCTTTGTGTAAGAGCCCATTGTGAAACCTGGATCCTATTAGGCAGAAAAGTGTGTTGAATTGAAGACTTGGGACAGTTTCATCCAGAAGCAACTGGTATGGGAGGTGAAAAAGTGTCCAGTTCATTTTTAGCATGTCTGGGACAGTGTAGAGGGAGCTTTACTCTGTATCCAACCCCGTGCTGTACCTGGTCTGGGAGTGTTTGATGAGACAGTGTAGAGGAGCCCCTCCTCCTCCTCCTCCCACCCCCAACACCCCGCCTCACCCCAAAATATAGTTACTCCATCTTTTGCCAGTCATAGCTCCCTGGCTAGCACTCTCGCCTCCTGAGTCAGAAGGTCATGGGTTCGAGTCCTGCTGCAGAAACCTGAGCATGTAATCCAGGCCAACACTCCCAGTGCAGAACTGAGGGAGTGCTTACTGTTGATAGTGCCATTTTTTGCATGAGACGTTAAACCGAGATCTCATCTTCCCTGTCAGGTGGACATAAAAGATCCTATTGCTTCTATTTTGAAAGAAGAGCAGGGGAGTTCTCCCTAGTGTCCCGGAACCAATATTTAAACCAACATCACTAAAACAAAGGATCTGGTCATTGTCACATTGTTGTGGGATCTTATTGCACGCAGATTGGCTGTCGCGTTTCCTTCAACAATACATTACTTTAAAAAAAAATTATTTTATTGGCTGTGGAGGCATGCTGAGGTGGCGAGAGGCGCTGTATAAACTAAAGTTCTTTCTGCCCAGGTGAAACAATCGCTGCCTTTTGCCTGACTGAGCCAGCGAGCGGGTCCGATGCCGCATCCATCAAAACCACGGCCATCAAGAGCGACTGCGGAAAACACTACATCCTGAACGGGGGCAAAATATGGATCAGGTAATGGTGTGACTTGGCAGAGTTGAGAGTTGTAATAAAATTAGGAAACGCTTCTTTACACATAAGGGCAGTAGAAGTGTGGAACTCTCCCACAAAAAGCAGCAGAGACTAGCTCAGTTAATTTGAAATCTCAGATCTCTAGATTTTTCTAGCCCCAGGGTATTGAGGGAGATGGAGCCAAAGCAGCTGGATGACTTTAAGAAATAGATTAGCCATAATCTCTCAGAATGGTGGAACAGGCTTGAGGGGCCGAATGGCCTCCCATTCCAACAGAAATGAACCAAAACAAGAAATGCTGGATTCACTCAGCAGGTCTGGCAGCATCTGTGGAAAGAGAAGCAGAGTTAACGTTTAGGGTCAGTGACCCTTCTTCGGAACTCAACAGAAATGAATATGGATAGTGATGAAGAGCTAACTAGTAAAATCATTTTCTCACTGGTTGGTGATTTGATGACCGGAGGACACGGACTGAGGATCAACATGAGAGGAATGAAGGGGGAAGCTGCAAGATTCTAATATGTTTGCTGGAGTGGGGCATCTCACAATGAGCCCCATTAGTTAGACTTTCTACCACACCCTTCAGACCAAATTTTTTGCATTGTAAATTGCTGGAAGTTCGAGCCGATAACAATGTGGTGAGAGAAACAGGGCATCTGGGATCCCTAACCCTTGAGATTTAAGCATTGAGAAATGAAGAGAGGAAGGACCGAGAAGGAAATAGGGTAAATTGGAGTCAAATTCAGGGGCAGAGAGAGAGAGAAAGATTCGAAGAGAGGATAAAAAAGGGAAAAATTTAGTTTAAAATGTAATTTGTTTAAATTGTAGCAATGAGATTGAACAGTTTAAATTGTACCCATTCTGGGATGGAGAGACTGATTGGCATTGTATTAACAATTATCATGCCACTACTAGGGTTCTTACACTGTTAAGTCAAGCTGTAACTTTCTGTGGTGTCATTGGTAACTAATGTGCTGATTCAGTAACTTTACGAATCTCACAAGCAGGTTGACGGCGAGTGGTGCAAATCAACGAGGTAATTCTGGCAACAAGCCAAAAGACTTGCAGGTTGATAGGTAAATTGGCCATTATAAATTGCCCCTAGTATAGGTAGGTGGTAGGGAAATGTAGGGACAGGTGGGGATGTGGTAGGAATATGGAATTAGTGTAGGATTAGTATAAATGGGTGGTTGATGGTCGGCACAGACTCGGTGGGCCGAAGGGCCTGTTTCAGTGCTGTATCTCTAAAACTAAAACAAAACAAATTTGCGAATCACGGTATATCTCCTCTTCATCTGAACTTGCCACCTGGTTTTCACGTTAATAATGACTTGTGTTGTGAACTCACTGTTATTTTGCTGGTGAGATTTGGGCCATTGATCCTCAGTCTCACAGCTTGCCATGGAGGGATTTGAACTCCCAACCTCCAGTACTGTAACCATTGGGCTACACACATCCCTGACCATTGTCTGAAGCTGCTTGTCTTCAAAAGTCTTCTAGAAGCCTGAGTATATATGAACAGAACAGTAATCCTATAATGGCGCCCATGTGTTTTGGCAGTAATGGTGGCCTGGCAGATATCTTCACTGTCTTTGCTAAAGTGCCAGTGACTGATGAAACCAGCGGTGAAGTGAAGGACAAAACCACCACGTTCATTGTGGAGAGGGGTTTCGGTGGAGTGACAAGGTAAGTTGTATGCATGTCTAATCTGAGTGGTGTAAAATGTTGGGACTGCACACACACTCTCAGTCAGCGTGTTCCATTCTAAACTCCTATGTCAACATTTATAGTGCAGACTTCCTATGTAAACATGTCATGCTGTACCTGCACTCCCTCCCTCCAGTGAAACATTTCAGCTTTACCACTGGCAGGAAGGTGCAATTACAGTGTACATGTTTACATCGGGATTTATAATGGAAATATAAACAACGGAAGATGAGGACTAAATTACAGTTGCACATCCCACTTTAATCATCTCTCCTCCTCAACCTTGCTTACTCTGAATATTACACTTAGCACTAACCATTTTCAGTCACGGCCATGGGGGATCAATTAGTAATATATTGACCATAAAGGAGAAAACTGGCATTTTGATGGTGCCTTACGCAACCTCATTACGTCCCAAAGTGCTTTGCAGGCAATTAAGTACTTTTTTTGAAGCATAGTTTTTTTTATTCATTTCACGGGATGTGGGCGTCGCTGGCTAGGCCAGCATTTGTTGCCCATCCCTAATTGCCCTTGAGAAGGTGGTGGTGAGCTGCCTTCTTGAACCACTGCAGTCCATCTGGTACGGGTACACCCACAGTGCTGTTAGAGAGGGAGTTCCAGGATTTTGACCCAGCAATAGTGAAGGAACGGCGATATAGTTCCAAGTCAGGATGGTGTGTGACTTTTCTATTTATTTATTTAGAGATACAGCACTGAAACAGGCCCTTTGGCCCACCGAGTCTGTGCCGACCATCAACCACCCATTTATACTAATCCTACACTAATTCCATATTCCTACCACATCCCCACCTGTCCCTATATTTCCCTACCACCTACCTATACTAGGGGCAATTTATAATGGTCAATTTACCTATCAACTTGGAGGGGAACTTCCAGGTGGTGGTGTTCCCATGCATCTGTTGCCCTTGTCCTTCTAGGTGGTAGTGGTCATGGGTTTGGAAGGTGCTGTCGAAGGAATCATGGTGAGTTGTTGCACTGCATCTTGTAGATGGTACACACTGTTGCCACTGCGCACTGGTGGTGGAGAGAGTGAACTTTAAGGTGGAGGATGGGGTGTCGACCAAGTGGGCTGCTTTATCCTGGATGGTGTCGAGCTTTCTAAGTGTTGTTGGACCCGCACTCATCCAGGCAGGTGGAGAATATTCACACTCCTGACTTGTGCCTTGTAGACAGGCTTTGGGGAGTCAGGAGGTGGATTACTCGCCATAGCATTCCCAGCATCTGAGCTGCTCTTGTAGCCACGTTATTTATGTGACTGCTGCAGTTCAATAAATAACTCCCAGGATGTTGATAGTGGGGGATTCAGCAATGATAATGCTGTTGAATGTAATGGGGAGATAGTTTGATTCTCTCTTGTTGGAGATCGTCATTGACTGGCACTTGTGTGTCACTGTCGTAATGTTGGAAGGATGACAGCCAGTTTACGCACAGCAAGCTCCCACAAACAGCAATGTATAATAACCAGATAATCTGTTTTTAGTAGTGTTGAGTTGAGTGGCACAGGACACCAGGGAGAACACTCTTGCCGTTCTCCGAAATAGTGGCCATGGGATCATTTGGGTCTACCTGAAAGGGCATAAAGGGCCTCGGTCTAATAGCTCCAGCAATACGGTGCTCCCTCAGTACTGACCCTCCCGACAGTGCGCCGCTCCCTCAGTACTGGCCCTCTGACAGTGTGGTGCCCCCTCAGTACTGGCCCTCTGACAGTGCGGCGCTCCCTCAGTACTGACCCTCTGACACTGCGTTGCTCCCTCAGCACTGACCCTCTGACAGTGCGTTGTTCCCTCAGTACTGACCCTCTGACAGTGCGTTGCTCCCTCAGTACTGACCCTCCGACAGTGCGCCGCTCCCCCAGTACTGGCCCTCTGATTGTGCAGCGCTCCCTCAGTACTGACCCTCTGACAGTGCATTGTTCCCTCAGTACTGACCCTCTGACAGTGCGTTGCTCCCTCAGTACTGACCCTCCGACAGTGTGTCGCTCCCTCAGTACTGGCCCTCTGATTGTGCAGCGCTCCCTCAGTACTGACCCTCCGACAGTGCGTTGCTCCCTCAGTACTGACCCTCAGACAGTGCGTTGTTCCCTCAGTACTGACCCTCCGACAGTGCGCCGCTCCCTCAGTACTGATCCTTTGACTGTGCACCGCTCCCTCAGTACTGACCCTCCAACAGTGTGTCGCTCCCTCAGTACTGGCCCTCTGACATTGGGAATGTCTGTCTGGATTATGGGGTTTAAGTCTCTGGAGTGGCACTTGAACCCACAACAAAGGCGAGAGTGCTAATCACTGAGCCATGACTGACATCTGCGTGCATTTCTGGAAATTTTATTCTATTTCTATGTCCCCCATTTATAATTGAAATAGCCTATGTGAACATGTCACGCTGCTATCATCACTCTGAGAAAATTCTAATAGTGGCAATTGTAGATCCAAGAGCAAATTAAATGCCATTAGTTTAAGGTCCAGATGGCGTGAGGAAAATTCAAGTAAAATGTCTCCGTCACTGGCGGTTCTGGCATAGAATATGAGCACAGGAGGAGGTTGTTTGGCCCATTGTGCCTGTGCTGGCTCTTTGAAAGAGCTACCCAATTAGTCCCACTCTCCCTGCTCTTTTCCCATAGCCCTAATAATATTTCCTTTTCAAATATTTATCCAATTCTCTTTTGAAAGTTACTATTCAATCTGCTTCCACTGCCCTTTCAGGCAGCGGATTCCAGATCACAACAACTTACTGCATTAAAATAAATTCTTCTCATCTCCCCCTCTGGTTCTTTTGTCAAGGATCTTAAATCTGTGTCCTCTGGTTACTGACCCTGTGGAAACAGTTTCTCCTTATTTCTCTGTCAAAACCCCTTATAATTTTGAACACTTCTATTAAATCTCCCTTTAATCTCTGCTCTAAGGAGAACAATTCCAACTTCTCTTTTCTCTCCCTAAAACTGAAGTCCCTTATCCCTGGTACCATTTTATTAAACTTCCTTTGCACTTCTCCTTCCATAAGGCCTTGACATCATTCCTAAAGAGTGGTGCCCATAACAGAACTGGCCACATTATTCCAGTTGCAGCCTAACCAGTGATTTATAAAGGTTTAAAATGACTTCTTGCATCTGTCTATAAGCGCCAAGAGATCACTGTCTTCGTGCGCTTGTGTTTCAGTGGCCCACCGGAGAAGAAGATGGGGATTAAAGCGTCAAACACAGCAGAGGTGCACTTCGACAACGTTAAGGTGCCAGTGGAAAATATTCTGGGAGAGGTCGGCGGCGGGTTTAAGGTGGCCATGAATATCTTGAACAACGGACGCTTTGGTATGGCAGCTGCCCTCTCTGGGACGATGAAAGGAGTCATTGCCAGAGCTGTAAGTGTCTCTGAAACTGTTCCTGCAGTGAGAGCTCGCCCACTTCAACTACTGGCTAATATCCCATCAAGTCACTCACTCTTCAGTGATATTAAACAATTAACGTTCCTTTTTAAACGTGTATCTAATTGTAAAGAAAGCATTTCTACAGCACCTGTCCCAAAGCACATTACAGCCAATGAAGTACTTTTAGAAGTGTAGTCACTGTTTTAATGTAGGAAATGCGGCAGCTAATTTGCGCACAGCAAGCTCCCACTAACAGCAGCATGATAATGATCAGATACTTTTTTAAGCAATGCTGATTGACGGCACTGTGGAGAACTCCCCTGCACCGTTTCTAAATAGTGCCGTGGGATCTTTTATGCCCCCCTGAGGGGCCTCAGTTTAATGTCTCTGAAAGATGGCACTTCTGACAGTGCAGCACTCCCTCAGTATTGGACTGGGAATGTCAGCCTGGATTATGGGCTCAAGTCTCTGGAGGGGACTTGACCCCACAACCTTATGATTTAGAGGTGAGAGTGTGAGCCACTAAGCCACAGATGACATGTTGGTTCTGTAGGTAAAGGCACTGTCTACTGCCTTATAGAGTACAAGGTCCCTGAGTAGCTCCCTCAACCCCAGTCTGTGTTCAGCATCAACCCTGTGCACATCCAGTGATCACTTGCCAGCAGGAGTCCCTGGACAACGAACGGCAGCAGAAACCTCGGGCTGATTTTGTTCTCAGCTTTATGGCATTGAAGCTAGCATAGTTTAGCTATCTCAGCACAGACCAGAGATCGAACCTGGACCCTCTGCTGGTGTGCTTGCCTGTGTCAGTCATGGCTCAGCGGGTAGCCTGTGTCAGGTCCTGGTTTCGATTCCCACTCCAGAGATTTAAGCCCATAATCCAGGCCAACACTCCAGTGCAATACTGAGAGAGTGCTGCACTGTCAGAGGTTTAATACTGAGGGAGTGCTGCAATGTCGATGGAGCAGTACTGAGAGAGTGCTGCACTGTCAGAGGGTCAGTACTGAGGGAGCGCTGCACTGTCAGATGGCCAGTACTAAGGAAGTGTTGTAGCTTCAATAGAGCAATACTGAGGAAGCGCCACACTGTTGGAGGGTCAGTGCTGAGGGACCATTGCACTGTTGGAGGGTCAGTGCTGAGGGACCATTGCACTGTTGGAGGGTCAGTACTGAGAGAGCATTTCACTGATGGAGGGCCAGTACTGAGGGAGAGCTGAACTATTTTGATGAAGTCTAGGGGCGTTCTTTCCAGTTTTCAGGTCAATACTTATTCCTCAACCAACATCACCAATAGCTTAACTGCTCATTATCACATTGCTGTTTGTGGGTGCTTGCTGTGCACTAATTAGCTGCTGCGTTTCCTACATTACAACAGTGACTACACTTTAAAAAGTACTTCATTGGCTGTAAAGTGCTTTGGGATGCCCTGAGATGGTGAAAAGTGCCGAATAAATTCAAATGTTTTCTTTATGTAAAGTAGTTTACATTTGATTAGAGTCATAGAATCGTACAGCATAGAAACAGGCCCTTCAGCCCACCACGTCCATGCCTATCTATACTTGAAGCACTAATTGAGCCTCATTGAGTTAAACAAGAGTTGCTGAACCAAACAGACCTGAAAAATCCCACGGCCATTCTCATCTCTGCTGAGTTAGCTCATCTTAACTGGGTCTGGTGAGCACGGATTGTAACAAGTGACCTCAGCTTCCCTGAGATTAGGGAAGAGAAAATGGTCCGGGGTTCCCATGCCCAATCGTCTTCCAAGCACTTCTGCTGAAAGGTACATAAGCATCAATACTGGGTAAGGGCTGTGATTTCCACCATGCCACACCCTTCCCCCAACTGCAATTGAATATTTTACTGACATTTTCCAATAGGGCGTTGTGTGAGGTCCCGGTGGACGTGGGAGATTTTTTCCCACTAATTCTTGGGTGTAACCATCGCTGGCAAGGCCAGCATTTATTGCCCATCCCTAGTCACCTCTCACCACCACCTTTTTGAACCTTTGCAGTCCATATGGTGCGGGTACACCCAGGCTGCTGTTAGGGATGGAGTTCTAGGATCTTGACCTATCGATGTTGCCTGGGCTGGAGCATTTCAGCTATGAAGAGAAACTGAAAAGGCTGGGGTTTTCCTTAGAACAGAGAAGGCTGAGGGGGGACATGATTGAGATATACAACATTATAAGAGGCATTGATAGGATAGATAGGAAGAAACTTTTTCCCTTAGCGGAGGGGTCAATAACCAGGGGGCATAGATTTAAGGTAAGGGGCAGGAGGTTTAGAGGGGATTTGAGGAAAAAATGTTTTCACCCAGAGGGTGGTTGGAATCTGGAACACACTGCCTGAAGAGGTGGTAGAGGCAGGAACCCTCACAACATTTAAGAAGTATTTAGATGAGCACTTGAAACGCCATAGCATACAAGGCTACGGGCCAAGTGCTGGAAAATGGGATTAGAATAGTTAGGTACTTGATGGCTGGCACAGACACGATGGGTTGAAGGGCCTGTTTTTGTGCTGTATAACTCTATGACTATGAAGGAACAGTGATATAGTTCCAGGTGAGGATGGTTGTGTGACTTGGAGGGGAACTTGCAGGTAGTGGTGTTCCCATGCGTCTGCTGCCCTTGTTCTTCGAGACGGTAGAGGACGCGGGTTTGGAAGGTGCTGTTGAAGGAGGCTTGGCAAGTTGCTGCAGTGCACCATTTAGTTGCACACTGCTGCCACTGTGTGCTGGCAGAGGGAGTGAATGTTTAAGGCGGAGGCTGGGTGCCATTATCCTGGGGGAACTATTCACCTACTTGGATCAGCACCTTCAGGAGGAAACATTGGTTGGGGGGGGTCGGTTTAGGGGGAGCACATGCTGCATTTCTTTTCTCACAGGCCTGCCTGTGGGTGAGGAATTTTGCAGCTGAGTGCGGCTGATTTCTGCATTTCTTTCTGTCGAAGCTGCTGTGCTAAGCAGTGTCAGTTTGGCAGCTCTGGCGGTGAGCAGGGTCAGGTGACAGGATGAGCATGGGATACAGTTATTTTTGGAAATTACATGTTTGTGTTTTTGCTGCCTGAAACACTAATCTGAGCTGCGGCCCGCTCGCCACACATGCTCGTCGCATCTTGCGTAAAATTGTACTTGACCTACTTTCTGGCACTGAATTTGCACCCCAAATTTAAGAAAAAGAGCTGAAAGAGAGATTCGTCCATTTTGAAACTAATTTTACTGATCTAACTTGGACATACTTTATATTTCAAATTCTTTTGTTTCTTTCTCCCTGACCCCTTGCATTTCTATAATGCTTTCGTAACCTCGGGATGTCCCAAAGCGTTTTACAGCACTTCTTTGAAGTGGAGTCACTGTTGCAATGTAGGAAATGCTGTAGCTAATGTGAGCTCATAATCCAGGCAGACACTTCCAGTTGCAGTACTGAGGAAGTGCTGCACTGTCAGAGGGGCAGTGATGAGGGAGCGCTGCACTGTCGGAGAGTCAGTGCTGAGGGAGCGTTGCACTGTCGGAGGGTCAGTGCTGAGGGAGCACTGCACTGTCGGAGGTTCAGTGCTGAGGGAGCGCTGCACGGTCGGAGGTTCAGTGCTGAGGGAGTGTTGCACTGTCGGAGGTGCAGTCTTTCGGATGAGGCATTAAATCAAGGCCCATTCTGCCCTTTCAAGTGGATGTAAAAGATCCCACAGCCTCTATTTGGAAGAAGAGCGGTTGTGTTCTCCTCAGTTTCCTGGATGATATTTATCCATCAACGCACATCACTTTTTTTAAAAAAAAGTTTATCTCGTCATTATCTGGTTGCCAGATTTGGGAGCTTGATGTGAACAAATTAGTTGCTGTGTTTCCTACATTACCACATTGACTACACTTGGGGGAAAAAAGTACTTTTTTAGCTGTGAAGTGCTTTTGGACATGCTAAAATGGTGAAAGGCGCTATAGAAATGCAAGTAGGCTTTTCTCAGTCCTCCTAAGTGAGGTACATGTTGTGGGCACAATCTCAGCATCAGAGAGTTTGCAGGACAATTGTCTGAACTCTATCCCACAGCCTTTGTGCATCGAGAAATTCCCCATTTAGCATTGGTACTGTTATCGGTGTCAAATCTAACAACTATTGTAACTCGCTGTCTGGGCAGCGTGAGGCAGGGTGTTAAAATATCCATTTTAAAACCTTTCTCTTGTAGTGCAGCCGAGGTATTAAAGGAGAAAATAATTTTTTTAAATGAATGCTTTAGCCTACGAATTAGAGTTGCTTTACTAGAGTGCTGGGTTAACGGACTTGTATGATTTTCTTTAAGTTAATCTCGTGATGTGGGCATATTTGCCATGCCAGCATTCATTGCCTGTGCCTAGTTTCCCAGGATACGACTGAGTGGCTTCAGAGGCAGTTAAGAGTCAGCTTACATTGATGTGGGACTGGTGTCACATAGAGGCCCAAACTGGGTAAGGACAGCAGGTTTCCTTCGCTGAAGGGACATTCGTGAACAAGATGGGTTTTTACGACAATCCAACAGCTTCATAGTCACTTTTCTTTAACAAGGCCAATGAGATTTAATGCAGAGAAGTGCGAAGTGATACATTTTGGAAGAACAAGGAGAGAAAATATAAAATAAAGGATACAGTTCTAAAGGGGGTGCAGGAACAGAGGGACCTGGGGGTATATGTGCACAAATTAGTGAAGGTGGCAGGACAGGTTGAGAAACTGGTTAATAAAGCATATGGAATCCTGGGCTTTATAAATGGAAACACAGAGTACAAGAACAAGGATATTATGCTAAAACACTGGTTCAGCCTCAACTAGAGTACTGTGTCCAATTCTGGGCACCGTGCTTTAGAAAAGATGTGAAGGCTTCGGAGAGGGTGCAGTAAAGATTCACGAGAATGGTTTCAGGGCTGAGAGACTTCAGTTACAAAGATAGATTGGAGAAGCTGGGTTTGCCCTCCTTAGAGAAGGGAAGGTTGTGAGGAGATTTGATAGAGGTGTTCAAAATCATGAAGGGTCTGGATAGAGAGAAACTTCCATTGGCGGAAGGGTCTAGGACAAGAGGGCACAGATGATTGGCAAAAGAACCAGAGGTGACAAAAGGAAAAATCTTTTTATGCAGCTAGTGGTTAGAATCTGGAATGCACTGCCTGAAAGCATGGTGGAGGCAGAATCGATCGAGGCTTTCAAAAGAGAACTAGGTAATTATCTGAAGAGAAAACATTTGCAGGGCTATGCAGCAAAGACAGGGGAGTGGGACTAGGTGAGTTGCTATTACAGAGAGACAGCATGAAAACAATGGGCCAAATGGCCTCCTGTGCTGTAACCATTCTATGATTCTATGTTTCCATCAATCTCCCCTTTACGTTATTCTTAATCATGGCTTGTCACTAATTAACCCAGTCTGCACCCTCATATTTTTATTTCAAGGAATCTCAATACTTGCACTGCATTCAACATCAACTCACTGTGTAACTGTACAGAGTCAGTGTTTATTCAGGATAAGGGTCACTCACTGTGTAACTGTACAGAGTCAGTGTTTATTCAGGATAAGGGTCACTCACTGTGTAACTGTACAGAGTCAGTGTTTATTCAGGGTGAGGGTCACTCATTGAGGAACTGTACAGAGTCAGTGTTTATTCAGGGTGAGGGTCACTCACTGAGGAACTGTACAGAGTCAGTGTTTATTCAGGGTGAGGATCGCTCACTGTGTAACTGTACAGAGTCACTGTTTATTCAGGATAAGGGTCACTCACTGTGTAACTGTACAGAGTCACTGTTTATTCAGGATAAGGGTCACTCACTGTAACTGTACAGAGTCACTGTTTATTCAGGGTGAGGGTCACTCACTGAGGAACTGTACAGAGTCAGTGTTTATTCAGGGTGAGGATCGCTCACTGTGTAACTGTACAGAGTCACTGTTTATTCAGGGTAAGGGTCACTCACTGAGTAACTGTACAGAGTCAATGTTTATTCAGGGTGAGGGTCACTCACTGTGTAACTGTACAGAGTCACTGTTTATTCAGGGTGAGGGTCACTAACTGTGTAACTGTAGAGTCATTGTTTATTCAGGGTAAGGGTCACTCACTGTGTAACTGTACAGAGTCACTGTTTATCGGGTGAGGGTCGCTCACTGTGTAACTGTACAGAGTCACTGTTTATTCAGGGTGAGTGTCACTCACTGCGTAACTGTAGAGTCATTGTTTATTCAGGGTAAGGGTCACTCACTGTGTAACTGTACAGAGTCACTGTTTATTCAGGGTGAGGGTCACTCACTGAGGAACTGTACAGAGTCAGTGTTTATTCAGGGTGAGGATCGCTCACTGTGTAACTGTACAGAGTCACTGTTTATTCAGGGTAAGGGTCACTCACTGAGTAACTGTACAGAGTCAATGTTTATTCAGGGTGAGGGTCACTCACTGTGTAACTGTACAGAGTCACTGTTTATTCAGGGTGAGGGTCGCTCACTGTGTAACTACAGAGTCACTGTTTATTCAGGGTGAGGGTCACTGACTGTGTAACTGTACAGAGTCATTGTTTATTCAGGGTAAGGGTCACTCACTGTGTAACTGTACAGAGTCACTGTTTATTCAGGATAAGGGTCACTCACTGTCTAACTGTACAGAGTACAAAAGCAGGAAGTAATGGTGAACCTTTATAAAACACTGGTCCGACCTCAACTGGAGTACGGTGTCCAATTATGGGCACCACACTCTAGGAAGGATATGAATACATTGGAGTGGTGCAAAAAATATTTACAGGAATGGTTCCAACAATCAGGGACTTCACTCATGAGGATCGATTGGAGAAGCTGGGGCTGTTCTTCTTGGAGAAGAGAAGGTTGAGAGGAGATTTGATAGTTATTCAAAATCATGAGGGGTCTGGACAGAGTAGATAGAAACTGTCCCCATTGGCGGAAGGGTTGAGAATAAGAGGGCACCGATTTAAGGTGAATGGTAAAAGAACCAAAGGCAACATGAAGAAAAACATTTTATTCAGCGAGTGGTTAGGATCTGGAATGCACTGCCTGAGAGTGCGCTGGAGGCAGATTCAATCGTGGCATTCAGTAGGGTATTAGATAATTATCCGAAGAGAGAAAATTTGCAAGACAACAGGAAAAAGGCGGGAGAGTGGGACTAGCTGAGTTCTCACAGAGAGTCAGCATGGACACAATGGGCCGAATACCCTCCTGTACTATAATCATTCTATGATGCCAGCTGTTTTATTTCCAGATGTTTCAAACTTAATTCAATGGCCTTGGTGGGTTTTGAACTTGAATTCATCCAAAAACATCACCACCATACCACTGTACCTAGTTGCTTTGTAGGTATTAACCCATTTATTCTCATTTGGATGGTGACTTTACCAGAAAACTAGCTGAACCAACTTTCGCCAATGACAGCAATAAGAATTTGTCGGCTTTTCTTTTTTCTTAAAAAAAACCTTCCAGTTGCAGGGGCTTTTATTTTATTACTGGATTTCCTAGGACATTGATTTAAGATAATTGGCAAAAGAACCAGACAGGGAGATGAGAATATTTTTTAACACAGCACGTTGTGATCTAGAATGCGCTGCCTGAAAGGATGGAGGAAGCAGATTCAGTAATAACCTTCAAAAGGGAATTGGATAAATAGTTGAAGGGGATAAATTTAAAAAGTTGTGGGAAAGAGCAAAGGGTGTGGGACTAATTGGAAAGCTCTTTCAAGGAGCCAGCACAGGAATGATGGGCAGAATAGCCTCTTTTGTGCTATATGATTCTAGTATATAGGCTATACAACCCAACTGCTCCATGCCAGTGTTTATGCTGCACACGAGCCTCCTCCCACCCTACTTTATCTCACTCTATCAGCAAAAGCTCCTATTCCTGTCTCCCTCGTGTGTTTATCCAGCTTCTCCTTAAATGCATCTATTACTATTTGCATCAACCACTCCCTGTAGTCCACATTCTCACCACTCTCTGGATAAAGAAGTTTTTCCTGAATTTCCAATTGGATTTATTGGTGACTATCATATTTATGGCCCCTCGTTCTGCTCTGCCCCACAAGTGGAAATATCCTCTTTAATCTATCCTGGCAAAACCCCTTCATAATTTCCAAGACATTTATTGGGTCAAATATGGAATAAGTCTGAGCCTATCCTATGCATGTACTTTTAACACTGTTATTTTCCACTATGATAGGTTGATCATGCTGCAAACCGCACCCAGTTTGGGAGCAAGATTCACAATTTCGGTGCCATTCAAGAGAAGGTTGCTCACATGGCGATGCTACAGTATGTGACGGAGGTAAAGAGAGTTGGCAGGCCATGCTTCACATTGAACAGCACGCGTGCTCAGTCCTCCAGGAGGCTAGGAGATGCCCCCCTGTTTTCAATTTTATAGCCAGTGACTGCAGTTTACATTCTGTTATCAGGCACGACACAGATCCATCATAAACAGAGTTTCTCCAGCGTCTTTCACCGTCTCAGCACATCCCAAAGTACTTCACGGTCAATTTGAAGTGTAGCCACTGCTGGAATGTAGGAAATATGGCAGCCAGTTTGCACACAGCAAGCTCCCACAAGCGACAGTGTGATAATAAACAGATAATCTGCTTCCTAGTGATGTTAGTCAAGGGATAAATATTAGCCCAGGACATCAGGCAGAATTCCCTTGCTCTTTTTCAGATAGTGTCCATGAGATCCTTTACGTCCACCTGAGAGGGCAGACTTAGCCTCAGTTTAACGTCTCATTCGAAAGGTGGCACCTCCGACAGTGCAGCACTCCCTCAGTACTGCCCCTCTGACAGTGCAGCGCTCCCTCAGTACTCACCTTTCAACAGTGCAGCCCTCCCTCAATCCTGACCATCAAACAGTGCAGCCCTCCCTCAATACTGCCCCTCCGACAGTGCAGCACTCCCTCAGTAGTGCCCCTCCAACAATCCAGCTCTCCTTCAGTACTGCACCTCCGACAGTGTAGCCCTCCCTCAGTACTGCACCTCCGACAGTGCAGCACTCTCTCAGTACTGCCCCTGCGACAGTGCAGCACTCCCTCAGTACTATGCTGGATGTGTCAGCCTTGATTTTCTGGTCAAGTCTCTGGATTTGAACTTGACCCCACAACCTTCTGACTCGAAGGTGAGAGTGCAACCCACTGAACTATGGCTGACTTTAGTAGAGGAAAAGGGAAAATACAGGGGAAACAACAGCATTAAGTGTCATGTCTGTGAACCCTAATGGTGATTATTTTCTCCCCTACAGTCTATGGCATACATGATCAGTGCAAACATGGACTCGGGAGCCACTGAATTCCAGATTGAAGCTGCCATTAGTAAGATCTTTGCGTCTGTGAGTGTTGCTGTATGTTTGCTTTGTCACTGCATGTTAGGACTACCTGTCACAGTAATCTAGTTTAAACAGTGTGGGTGATGCCATTTCTTGTGCAGTAAAAAAGCATCACGTTTGGTCAGGTTTTACCCACCTGAAATCTGCTGTTCACGGCCAATGTGACCATGGTGCTTTTTATTTGAAGAAACGATGAGCACCCTGACTAATTCCATTTCGATCATGGGACTGAGCCTCTCCCTTGTGTTTTTACCGCGGAACAGTTCTCCCTCGCTCCTTATTCTGAGCGTAACAGAATTCTCCCTCATTCTGTCCCATGCTGTAGCTCAGACTAGTGTTTCCTGACCTGTTATCTAACACTGAGTGGCACAGTGTCTCAGCACACCAACATTTGAAAGAAATAGAAAGAAAAACTTGCTTTTCTCTAGTGCCTTTCACAACCTCAACACCCCAAAGTGCTTTACAGTATTTTTGAAATGTAGTCACAAATGTAAACATCAGTTTGTGCACAGCAAGCTCCTGCAAACAGTATTAAGATAATGACCAGATAATGTGTTTTCTAGTGATGTTGGTTGAGGGCTATATATTGTATAGGACATTCTAATAGTGACCGTGGGATCTTCTAGGTGCACCTGAGGGAGCATTCAGGATGTTGGTTTGACATCTCATCTGAAAGACTGCCCCTCCGACAGTGCGGCGCTCTCTCAGTACTGCCCCTCCGACAGTGCGGCGCTCCCTCAGTACTGCCCCTCCGACAGTGCGGCGCTCCCTCAGTACTGTCCCTCCGACAGTGCGGCGCTCCCTCAGTACTGTCCCTCCGACAGTGCGGCGCTCCCTCAGTACTGTCCCTCCGACAGTGCGGCACTCCCTCAGTACTGTCCCTCCGACAGTGCGGCACTCCCTCAGTACTGTCCCTCCGACAGTGCGGCACTCCCTCAGTACTGTCCCTCCGACAGTGCAGCTTTCCCTCAGTACTGTCCCTCCGACAGTGCAGCACTTCCTCAGTACTGACCCTCCGACAGTGCGACGCTCCCTCAGTACTGACCCTCCAACAGTGTGGCGCTCCCTCAGTACTGACCCTCCGACAGTGAGGCACTCCCTCAGTACTGCCCTTCGACAGTGCGGCGCTCCCTCAGCACTGCCCCTCCGACAGTGAGGCACTCCCTCAGTACTGCCCCTCCGACAGTGCGGCGCTCCCTCAGTACTGCCCCTCCGACAGTGCGGCGCTCCCTCAGCACTGCCCCTTCGACAGTGCGGCGCTCCCTCAGCACTGCCCCTCCAACAGTGAGGCGCTCCCTCAGTGCTCCCCCTCCGACAATGCGGCGCTCCCTCAGTACTGGGAGTATCAGCCTGTATTTTCTGCTCAAGTCTCAAGTGGGATTCTCCTCCTCTCGAATCCTTGACCTCCTGACTCAGAGGTGTGAGTGCTACCCACTGAGCCATAGCTTACTCTCCTCTTGTGATAATGGCACTTTTGCCCAAGTGGATCGCGATTCTCCTGCTGTGGGTTGCACATCCCCAGATGTCTGGGGAATGCCGAGTAAGGAAAAGGCAAGTCTCTCCACCTGCCCTTGAGCTAAGGCCTCCTGCTGCTTTACAGTTAGCATGGTTTTATGGCTTTGCAAATCTGTCCCGTCTGGTGGTTGGGAGACTGATGTCCAATAATGATATTAAGAGGAGGGACTGGGGGAACAGAGTCAGTCTCCTGAGACAAGAATGATTCAGTGGAGGTGAAGTGAAATTATACGGTTACAATCACACTGACCCCATTCACAATCTCTCCGCAGGAGGCCGCCTGGACTGTTGCTGATGAATGTATTCAGCTCATGGGTGGAATGGGCTTTATGAAGGTCTGTGGCAGATTATGAGTGTCTCTTTTGCCTTTATACCACCTTGTTTGTATAAATATTTTGTGACTAGAACTAAGGTCACATAAGAACTAAGAAATAGGAGAAGGAGTATACCATTCATCCCCTTGAGCTTGCTCTGCCTTTTACTAAGATCATGGCTGATCTACCTCGACTCAACCTTCCCATCCTATCCCCATATCATTTGATTCCCTTAGTGTACAAAAATCTATCGATGTCAGTCTTGAATATACTCAATGACTGAGCATTCACAGCTCTCTGGGGTTGAGAATTCCAAATGTTCACAACCCCTTTGCATGGTGAAATTTCTCCTAAACTCATTCCTAAATAGCAGACCCTTTATCCTGAGTCTCTGCCCTCTAGTTCTAGACTTTCCAGTCAGGAGAAACAGCCTCTTTTAGTTTACTCTGTTAAGCCCTCTCAGAATCTTATATGTTCCAATGCGATGACCTCTCATTCTTCTAAACCCCAGAGATTATAGACCCATTCTACTCAATCTCTCCTCAAAGGACAGCCCTCTCATCCCAGGAATCATTCTGGTGAATCTTTGTTGCACCCCCTCTAAGACAAGCATATCCTTAGGTAAGGAGACCAAAACTGTACACATTATTTCAGGTCTCGTGTGCCCTTAGCTGGTTCAAATATCAAATTCAGCAACAAATCACAACTAGAATCTTACAGCACAGAATGAGGCCATTCAGCCCATCATATGTATGCTGGCTGTTTTGGACAGCTATTCAGTTGGCCCAGAGATCTTGGGGTGGGGGTTTGTTGTTGTGGGGGTTTGTTGTTGTGGGGCTGGAGGAGGTTACAAAGGTAGGGACGGGTGAGGTCATGGAGGAATTTGAATACAAGAATGAGAATTTTAAAATGGAGGCTTTGCAATGATTCGTGATGTGTTCTGACCCGGTTTATCTGCTGTTAGGATGCTGGGGTTGAGAGGGTGATGAGGGATCTTCGGATCTTCCGGATTTTTGAGGGCACGAATGATATTCTTCGGCTTTTTGTTGCACTCAATGGTATTCAGGTATGTGCTCTATTCTCTTGTTTCTGTCTCCCCCAAAGACTTTGGTATGAACTGGACTAAGACTTCATGAGCATTACTCTACCTTTGCTACCCAGCACATGTTTGCTTGCATGTACCATCACAGTGTATGTTGCTGCGTTGTTCCACGGGGAGTGTTGTGTCTGAGCCTGATCCCATCCTCACTTGACTTCCATTGGTGCAGGGGTCGTGGGACAGTGATCAGCAAGTGAGGGAGCTGGGGGGTGCAATGGGGTGAAAGGAGGAGCTAACTTGTCCTGCACAGTGCTGTTTTGTTAGACAACCTGAAAGGTCGGTTTTGTCCTGATTTGTGATCAGATGTCTCAAACCAAAGTCCCCTGTCCTCTCATGAAGTGTCCATAATAAAGAAACTGCATAGGCTTCATATGCATGCAAACCTTTGAAGGTGGCAGGACAAGTCAGTAAAAGCAAATGAGATCCTTAGCTTTATAAATAGAGGCAGACAGAAGAAAAGCAAGGAAGTTATGTTAAACCATTATAAATTACTGGTTAGTCTCAGCTGGAGCATTCTGGGCATTCACTTTAGGATGGATTTCAAGGCCTTAGAGAGGGTATAGAGGAGATTTGCTATAATGATTCCAGGGATGAGGGACTTCAGTTAATGTGAAGAGACTGGAGAAGCTGGGATTGTTCTCCTTAGAGCAGAGAAGGTTAAAGGGAGATTTAATAGAGGTGTTCAGAATTATGAGATGTTTTGATGGAGTAATTAAAGAAAAGCTCTTTCTAGTGGCAGGAGGGTCGGTAACCAGAAGACTCAGATTTAAGGTAATTAGCAAAAGAACCAGAGGGTGAGATGAGAATTTTTTTTACACAGCGAGCTGTTGTGATCTGGAATGCGCTGCCTAAAAGGGCGGTGGAACCAAATTCAGTAGTAACTTTCAAAAGGGAACTGGATGAATACTTGAAGGGGAAAAATATGCAGGGATGTGGGGAAAGAGTAGGTGGGAATGGGACTAATTGGATAGCTCTTTCAAAGAGCCGGCCTCTCTGGCCTGTTCCCCTCGGGGTGGCAGCCTTGGAAGGGGAGAAATGAGGAGAGGGTGGACATGTTTTTCTAATTCATTCTTGAAGGCACTGCCTTAATGCTAGGTACAGGTCCATAGATGGTTATATTTCACCAGAGCAGCCTAGTAGATGAACAAAGCCGCTTAGTTGTCAGGGCAACCAGTCAATGCTGCCTTTCAAACATCACCCACAAAAAAGAGTTGCACTAACTGTTTAATCACTTCAGCCTGGATATATCCTGGTTCCCTGCAATTCCACTTACCAGACATTCGTTCAGATCCTTTCTACAGGAGCAAACTAACTAACACAATCTCATCCAGTAGTATACACTCAGTAACACATTTGTAGATGCAGGAGAATCGTAAAAGCAGGAGAGGAGGATAACTGAGGGATGCAGGAGTGTATGGAGGGTTGGGACGCTGAGACCTGAAGGCCAAGTGAACAGAGAGATTTCTGAAAGAAGGAGGGGTAATCAGTCAGTGATGTTGTGCAACTTTCAAGACTCTTCTACCCTCCCGATCCCTGCACTACCTTCGTGTGCCTGAATACTCCCAAATGAGTACCTCCCTCCCTCCCCACTCCACCTTCAAACTCAGCCTTTAACTCTTGCCACCCCCCAGCTCTGGAACCCTCCCTAAACTTCTACCTTTTTACACCTACTTCAAAGACTTCCTGAAAATCTACCTTGTTGACTTACTCTCTTTCTTTCCCCTTCACTGCTTCTGTCTTTGCGAAGCGTTTTGGGACCTATTTCTGTGCTAAAGATGTTATTGTAAAGGCGACTCACAGAGACTGATTAATAGCCTTGCATTTATTCCACACAGACTGCTGGGAATCACCTGAAGGGACTGCAGAGAGCACTGAAGAATCCCGTCCGAAATGCCACCCTTTTGATGAATGAAATCAGCAAACGGGCACGAAGGTTAGTGACTCCACCCTAGTACCAATGGCCAGTTCAAGCTCATCACCAACAAAAATCTTTCCCCTCAAATTCTGAAACCATATCCTATCAACTTCTGTCTGATTTATGCCCTTGTGAAGCACCTTGGGCCGTTGCACTGCTTAAAGGCGCTATATAAATGCAAGTTGTTGTTATCCCTATGCGCTGTACCATCCAAGCCAAGAAAGGAGAATTTGTCCCAGGGTGGCAATCACTTTCTCAGAGTCAGAAGGTTCAGGGTTTGAACCACATTCCCTCCCGACAGTCCCGCTGAGTGGAGACCGGAGCTCCGGCTCCAAATTTTGAGTTCATATCCAGCTGTATACTCGGTGGGTGTGGGTGACTGCACTCCTCCCCGCCCCCACCACCACCCAGTCCTCCCTTATCATACAGAATTCTGGGAGCCTCTAAAAACCCTCCTGCTGTATCAATCCAAAACCCCTATTGACTGATGTGAAGGTGGTTACAGCTGCAGAACATCCGTTCACACCGCAGCGTGCAGACTGTTTATCAGCCTTCTACTGCTTCACACTGTTTATGTCCTTCCATCGGAGAAGATACATAAACAATAACAATGCCACCCTGCCAGACTGTTAATCGGCCTTTGAATCCTCCTACTCCTCTAAGGGAAGATCATGAAGATATGAAAACAGCATCCAACCAGGTGTAGAGGTTTGCAACAGGTAGAAGCATAGCACACTCCTGTTCCTGTGTTCCTCTCTGTATCCTCACTGGGTTGAAAACAGGACTTGTACTGCCTCCGTCTCTAATTCTGTTCCTCTTAATTGTAAATTATTATGAGCAAGCCCTTAATATTTCTCGTGTGCTGCTTTTTTTCCAACATGTTGTATGTGTCAGATTTCAGGCTGTCATCAATACAGCGAAAGATAGGCAGACATTTCTGACAGTGCGGCGCTCCCTCGGTGCTGCCCCTCCGACAGAGTGGCGCTCCCTCGGTGCTGCCCCTCTGACAGTGCGGCGCTCCCTCGGTGCTGCCCCTGCGACAGTGCGCGCTCCCTCGGTGCTGCCCCTGCGACAGTGCAGCGCTCCCTCGGTGCTGCCCCTCCGACAGTGCGGCGCTCCCTCGGTGCTGCCCCTCCGACAGTGCGGCCCCTCCGACAGTGCGGCGCTCCCTCGGTGCTGCCCCTCCGACAGTGCGGCGCTCCCTCGGTGCTGCCCCTCCGACAGTGCGGCGCTCCCTCGGTGCTGCCCCTGCGACAGTGCGGCGCTCCCTCGGTGCTGCCCCTGCGACAGTGCGCCGCTCCCTCGGTGCTGCCCCTCCGACAGTGCGGCGCTCCCTCGGTGCTGCCCCTCCGACAGTGCGGCGCTCCCTCGGTGCTGCCCCTCCGACAGTGCGGCGCTCCCTCGGTGCTGCCCCTCCGACAGTGCGGTGCTGTGTTGGAAGTGTCAGTCTGGATAATGTGCTCATGTCTCTGGAGATGGACTCAAATCCACAACATTCTGACTTAGAGGCGAAAGTGTTAACCACTGAGCCACAGCTGACACTGCTAAAGTCTAAAATAAAAGCAAAATACTGCAGACACTGGAAATCTGAAATAAAAACAAGAAATGCTGGAAATACTCAGCAGGTCTGGCAGCAGGTGTAGAGAAGGAAGCAGAGTTGACATTTCAGGTTCTGATGAAGGGTCACTGACATGAAATGTTAACTCTGCTTCTCTCTCCACAGATGCTGCCAGAATTGCTGAGTATTTCCAGCATTTCTTGTTTTTATTACCTCTAAAGTCTACATTGATCAATCAATGCAGTAACTCAGGCCCTAACTGAACTGGGCACAGTGTCCAATGTTCTGTTGTTCCAAAAAAAGTAAGCTGTATTCACAATTCCTGAGGTTCTCTGATAGCTCAGTTAGTAAAAACCCTCAATCAGGAACTGAGAAATATGGAGCAGTCTAGGTTTGCTCCATGGAGACGCGGAGGGGTCTGGGTTTGCTCCATGGAGACGCGGAGGGGTCTGGGTTTGCTCCATGGAGACGCGGAGGGGTCTGGGTTTGCTCCATGGAGACGCGGAGGGGTCTGGGTTTGCTCCATGGAGACGCGGAGGGGTCTGGGTTTGCTCCATGGAGACACGGAGGGGTCTGGGTTTGCTCCATGGAGACACGGAGGGGTCTGGGTTTGCTCCATGGAGACACGGAGGGGTCTGGGTTTGCTCCATGGAGACACGGAGGGGTCTGGGTTTGCTCCATGGAGACACGGAGGGGTCTGGGTTTGCTCCATGGAGACACGGAGGGGTCTGGGTTCGCTCCATGGAGACGCGGAGGGGTCTGGGTTTGCTCCATAGAGACACGGAGGGGTCTGGATTTGCTCCATAGAGACACGGAGGGGTCTGGGTTCGCTCCATGGAGACACGGAGGGGTCTGGGTTTGCTCCATAGAGACACGGAGGGGTCTGGGTTCGCTCCATGGAGACACGGAGGGGTCTGGGTTTGCTCCATAGAGATACAGAGGGTTCTGGGTTCGCTCCATGGAGACACGGAGGGGTCTGGATTTGCTCCATAGAGACACGGAGGGGTCTGGGTTCGCTCCATGGAGACACGGAGGGGTCTGGGTTTGCTCCATGGAGACATGGAGGGGTCTGGGTTCAAACTCCATTCTGTGTTAGGTTAGCTTATCGTAGCTTGGTTGATGCTGATGGAACTTCATAAGGGTTAAGGGAGTGGGTAAACATCAGCCCAGGGTACCCACTCAGGATTGCTAGACAGTGCTCCCAAGCACACCAGCATGGAACCAATTTGGCTTTGATACCCTGTCATGTTCAAAGAGCTGATAATACCCATTCCCAGGACCTGATGAATGGTGCCTGACATAGGTCAGTACTTCAGCTGAGGACGAGGGGAAGAAAGTAGATGAGCTTGCACTGGGTAGTGCCCCGTTCAATACTCGGTTGTTAGCACTCTGGGGTAAAGTGTGAATGTGTGGCCGTAACAATTCCCTGTGCTCTTTCCTTTCTAAACTGATCTCCGTTTGCCTCCATTATTGTTGCAGGAAGGCTGGGCTGAGTACAGGCATCAGCCTGAGTAACATTGTACATCCAGAGCTGAAACAGAGTGGGGAGCTGGTGAGTACGCTACTGTCACCGTGACACTGTACAGACTCTGCTGTCGCAGAGGCCTGAGAACAGCTTTCTCGGCACAGAGTGATTCGGTTATCCGCTGTATGAACCTACTGAGCCAACAGGGGCCCTCTATCTCAAAAAAAGAAATAACTATTGATGTAGGATTTAATCGTGATAGAAAAGCAGAGCAAACTGCACTGTGTCAGGGAGTGAAACAAGAAAGAATTAACCTCTCTACAGTGCTGTTCACAACCTCAGGATTCCCTAAAACACTTCACAACCAATGAAGTACTTTTGAAGTGTCTTTGAACTGTTGTAATGTAGGAAATGCACACAGCAAGATCCCACAAACAGCTAGATGATAATGGCCAGACAATCTGTTTTTAGTGATGTTGGTTGAGGGATAAATATTGGCCCAGGACACCGGGGAGAACTCCCTTTCTCTTTGAAATAGTGCATTGTATCTCTTACATTCATTTGAGAGGGCAGACGGGGCCTCAGTTTAAAGTATTATCCTAAAGATGGCACCTCTGACAGTTCAGCACTCCCTCAGTACTGCACTGGGACAGTCAGCCTGGAATGGATTATGGGCTCAAGTCTCTTGAATTGGGCTTGAGTCCACAACCTTATGACTCAAAGACGAGAGAATGATGCCACTAAGCCATAGCTAAATTACTTTCTGAATTACTATTATTTATGAAATGATTGTTCCTTAAAACTGAAAATGTGATTTATATTTTGCAGTGGGGTTGAGTTGAAATGCATTCTGAAATGAGTAGCAAATTCTGCATTTAACACATCAAAGTTTCCGTTTTTGAAACAGAACGTGCCCGTGAAGCATGTTAGGTGCCTGGTGAAAACTTTGTGAAAGTCACCACCCCCCCCCCCCCCCCTCCAACCTTGTTGATGACAATACAGGTCAGAGTTCATTGCTGTTAATTTCTGTTACTTACATAACACTTCAGGGACCCACCCTGTTCTAACTCGAGTTTTCTGACTGGCCCTTAATGTAAGTTCAGTACCACTAGTTCAAATAATTGTTGTGGTTACTGGGGTTGGGGAGGAGGACAATCCTGCCCATTCCCTTCAACTAATCTGAGTTTTCAGCAAACATAAAAGGTGGCATTTTTAATCTGACTTATGTCTTCTTCAAGTCAAATGGTGCGTGGAACATAATGGTTCCAAAGAGAGTGGTAGCATGCTTCCTGTCATCACTCCTGAACGGCCTGAATCTAATTTGAAGGTTCTGTCCCCTCTTTCTGGACTCCCTCCACCAGAAGAAATAATTTCTCTCCATCGACCCTATCAACTCCTTTAAATACCTCCATTAGATCACCCCCTTAATCTTCTATACACAAGGGAATACAAGCCTAGCCTATGCAACCTGTACTTATAGTTTAACCCTTTTAACTCCAGTATCATTCTGGTGAATCTGTGTCTTTAAGACACTCCTTAAAACCTACCTCTTTGACCAAGCTTTTGTTCATCTGCCCAAATATCTCCTTATGTGGCTCAGTGTCAAATTTTGTTTAGTAATCACTCCTGTGAAGCGCCTTGGGACGTTTTAATAGTTTAAATGGCGTTATACAAATACAAGTTCTTGTTCTTGGTAGGGTAGTGGAGGAATTCCTTAAGAAGCAGTTAGGTGCTATGATGGAACCTTTCTAGGGAAGGATGAGCTGGGGTTAGGCTGACTGGGCTCCTTCACCTCTTGAGACCTTCTGTTGTGAAGTAAGAGTTGGTGAAAAACAAGCATCTGGTGCAAGAATAAACCAGAAAAATCAAAAGGGTATTGAATCTTGGCCATCAGGTGTGGAGATATAAGGTCTGAGGAAGGCTATGAGAGACCTATTCGTGCTTTGGGTTGCTAGGGGTGGTTGGGACCAGGATATTGGTATTTACAGTAGGAAAAGTATCAGCCATAATTATTAAGGCTGCTGAAGGGCAAGTCCAAAAGGCAAGTATGTGCACTGCGGCTGGGATGGGAAAAAGGTCAAAGGTGAAAGATCGGACAATAAAAAGGCAGCAAATAAGGGCAAGTGCAACCAAGGAGAGGTTTGGGAGAGGATCCCCTCCCTTTACATGGAGATGGAGGGGAGATGGGCGTGTTTAATACAGACCACCACACTGGGTGGGACCTATTTGAAAGTGCTGACATGCCAGAATGTTAGCAGAGCTCCTAGAGTTAAATAATGAGGAGAGATTGCACCATTAGGATTGTATTCCTTAGAATATAGAAGGTTAAGGAGTAATTTGATTGAGGTTTTTAGGATTTTGAAAGGAACTGATAGGGAGAGTAGGACAAGGGGATATAACTTTAAAATCAGAGCCAGTCCATTCAGGGGAGACTTTAGGAAGCAGTTCTTTACACAAAGGATAATAGGAGTTTATGACTCTCTCCACAAAAAGCAGTGGATGTTAGCTCAATTAATCATTTTAAATCTGAGATCGATGGATTTTTGCTAACCAAGGGTTAAGGGTTATGGAGACAAGGGTGGATGGAGTTTGGATACAGAACAGCCATGCTCAAAGGGATGAATGGCCTATTTCAGTTCCTATGAGCTCTTGATTAACTAGCTTGACATTACAAAGTATGCCCTTTAGGGTGACACTGGCTGTGTTTGTCTTTCAGACAGTGAAAGCAATTGAAAAGTTTGGTGGCTGCACAGAAGACCTGCTGTTGAAGTATGGGAAGAGAATTGTCGGTGAGCATGCTTGCTAAATGAAAAGATTAAAATTGGACAGACCTTCTGTGAGAAAAAGGTGTGCCCTTTCGTGAAATTTCCTTTTTATCTTCGCTTGTGCGTCGTGAACCCCTAAACCAGACTGACACTGCAGTGCGGAGAAAGAGCTGCATTACGGGAAGTGACATCTTTTGAAGAAGATGTCACTTGGTCCCTGTCATCCTGGCGAGAAAGATCCTGTGGCATCAGAAGAGCAGGGGGCCTTCTCTCCAGTATCCAACATTCACCTCTTGAGCAATACCACCAAAAGCAGATCAGCCAGCCATTTATCTCTAGTGCTTCTGCTGTGTGTAAATTGGCTGCAGTGTTTACCTACAACAATGACTGCTCTTCAAAAATAATTCATGGACTGTGGAAATCCATTAAGATGTCTTTGTGTGTGATAAGTTGCTACATAAGAACAAATTATTTTCTTAATTTGTTAATATGTTAGTGATGAGTGGCCCACTGAACAACAACTTACATTTATATAGCATCTTTAATGTAGTAAACCATCCCAAAGCACTTCACAGGAGCAATTTATCAAACAAAATTTGACAGTGAGCCACATAAGGAGATATTAGGACAGGCGACCAAAATCTTGGACAAAGAGGTATGTTTTTAAGTGTCTTAAAGGAACAGAGATCAGTGGAGAGCTTTAAGGAGGGAATTCCAGAGCTTAGGGTCCAGGCAGCTGAAGGCACGGCTGCCAATGGTGTAGTGATTAAAATTGGAGATACTCAAAGCCAGAATTAGGGGAGTGCAGAGATTTCAGAGGGTTGTGGGCCTCGAGGAGGATACAGAGATAGGGAGGGGAGATACAATGGAGGGTCTTAAACTCAAACATAAAAATTTTTAAATGGAGGCATTGCTTAACTGCGAGTTAGTGTAGGTCAGTGAGCACAGGGATGGTGTGCGAAAGGGAATTGGTGCAGTTAGGTCACAAGCATCAGAGTCTTGGATGACCTCAAGTTTACGAGTGGCCAGCCAGGTTTGCATTGGAATTGTCAAGTCTAGAGGGTTTCAGCAGCAGATGAGTTGAGGCATGGGCAGAGTCCGGCCATGTTATGGAGGTGGGAAGAAGTAGTCTGAGTGATGGTGCGGATGTGTGTTTGGAAGCTCATTTCAGGGCCACATATGACAGCAAGGTTGTGAACAGTCTGGTTCAGCCTCAGACAGTTGCCAGGGAGTTGGTGGCTAGAGATTGGACTTTGTATTGGGGACCGAAGACAATGGTTATTGTCTTCCCATACTTATTAACTGAAAATTTCACCAGTCTGTCATCAGCAACCTGTGTTTACTTTTTCTGAGATCGACTAATTCAGATAGAGCAGGGTTTGAACCCAAGATCCTGTTGGTACAGCTCAGCTACTCATTGCTCAGGGCATTAGCTCACTGAGCCACAAGGGTAGAGGGGGAAAGCAGACCCAGAGTTGATCAGATTTTAACACGGGATTTGTTTAACTAATAATGGACTGTGGGAAAATATTTTTACATAGGATATACGGCACAGAAACAGGCTATTTGACCCAGCCAGTCCATGCTGGTGTTTTTGCTTCACTCGAGCCTCCTCCCATCTTTTCCCATCTAAATCTATCTTTGTAACCCTCAATCCCCTTCTTCCCTCATATTCTTGTCCAGCTTCCCCTTAAATGCATCTATACTACTCTCTTCGACCACTCCCTATGGTAGTGAGTTCCACATTCTCACCACTCTCTGGGTAAAGATGTTTCTTCTGAATTCCGTATTGGATTTCTTGGTGATTATTCTATATTGATAGCCTCTAGTTATGATCTTTCCCAAAAGAGGAAACATTCATTCTATCAAAACCTTGAGGTGGAGAGGATATAGCAATGCTTTGACTGGACCCAATCTCTCAGACTAAACCAATTAGCCACTAACTCGGCTGAAATCAGGACTCAAACCTGGGATCTTCCTGGTCTCTAAACTTCATTTCCATGCTGGCAGCCCCTAACCATCTGAACATTGGGGTGAGCGAGCTGGATTTATAAATTCAAGTGGAATTTTCCAAACAACTTTTATGTTCTTAATAATATTGTTTGACCATTGCCTGTAGAGTGACAGAATCTGATGGGACAGAAGCTCTGAAAGAGCGATCCATGCACTTGGTCCCATTCCCCATTTGATTTTAAATTTTTATTTTTCAAATATTCCATTAAAAGACTCACCTGAAGGATGGCCGCTCCAACAGTGCTGACCTTTCAACAGTGCTGCGCTCCCTCAGTACTGCCCCTCTGTCAGTGTCGCGTGCCCTCACTCCTGCCCCTCTGTCAGTGTCGCGTGCCCTCACTCCTGCCCCTCTGACAGTGCCGCACTTCCTCACTCCTGCCCCTCTGACAGTGCCGCGCTCTCTCACTCCTGCCCCTCCCACAGTGCCATGCTCCCTCATTCCGCCCCCCCCCCCCACAGTGCAGCGCTCCCTCAGTACTGACCCTCCGACAGTGCAGCTCTCCCTCAGTACTGACCCTCCAACGGTGCCGTGCTCCCTCAGTACTGACCCTCTGAAAGTGCAGCACTCCCTTAGTACTGCCCCTCTGACAGTGCCGCGTTCCCTCAGTACTGACCCTGCGAGTGTCAGCTTGGATTATATGCTCAAGCCTCTAGTGTGGGACTCAAGCACAAGACCTTCTGGCTCAGAAACAAGAATGCCACCAACTGGTTGGCACCAGCATTTCCTCCAGAGGCAGGAATTGATGCCCATTGGGCAGCTCCTAACACTGTTGTTTTGTATGTCTTTGTAGATGAACAGTTCCTGCTGAAGAGGGTAGCAGACAGTGCCATTGATCTTTATGCCATGATGGTTGTTCTGTCACGGTAAGGAATCAGCAATGGGGATCCATTTGTTTTGCATGTTGTCCGCTCCCTTTTTGCAAGTGTTGGCTTTGACTGGGTTACAGTCGCAATTCCAACTACTGCAAACTGCTCATGTGATGAGAAATCAAGTTTGATATTTACTTTGTTGATGAAAGTTGATTATAGAATCCTCAATGATGATCATCTCCACATTCCCCCTGCTCTTTCCCTGTAGCTGTGCAAATTTTTCTTTTTTGAGTTGAGTTCCATGATTTTCTTTTAACTTTTTCCTCTGTGTATAGATGATGGCAAGGCAACATTCATTGTTCGTCCCTAGTTGCTACCTCAGAGGAGGGTTAGCACTGAGGGATTGCAGCACTGTTGGAAGGGTTACCTTTTGTATGAGACAGTAAACCAAGGCCCCACCTGCTCCCTCCAGTGGATGGTAAAGAAAGGGAAATTCTCCCTGATGTCCTGGGTCAGTATCTATCCCTCAATCAACATCACTAAATACAGATTATCTGATCATATCACGTTGCTGTTTGTGGAAGCTTACTATGTGCATATCAGCTGCCTCGTTTTTCTACATTACAACAAATACTACACTTGAAAGATACTTCATTGGTTGGAAAGCACTTTGGGACGTCCTGACATGGTGAAAGGCGCCATAGAAATGCAAATCTTTGGCTTGTAAGTGCACAGTGGTGTTAAATAATGAAGACACCCTCATCATAAATAGGCCCTTCTTTCCTTTCCATCCACCTCCTCCGCGCCAGTTTGCTGTCCACAGTGCTCACTCCCACACAGCACCAGTTAACACTGTGGTTTGCAGCTTGCTGAATGGAATTTTTTTTTTAAGACAATGCAGATCCGATCTAATTCACAAAATCGCTCACCCCTTTTGGAACTGCTTTCTCTACTTAAAGTTTCCATCAGTGGCATCTGAGCTATTTCTATGTTTTAAACAAAAGCCTTCAACATGTGAAACAAAAACAAGAAATGCTGGATTCACTCAGCAGGTCTGGCAGCATCTGTGGAAAGAGAAGCAGAGTTAACGTTTCGGGTCAGTGACCCTTCTTCGGAACTCAACATGTGACCCTATTATGATGTCAAGGACTTAGAGGGTGCGGAGGAGATTTACTAGAATGGTCCCAGGGATGAGGGACTTCAGTTAAAGTGGAGAGACTGGAGAAGCTGGGATTGTTCTCTCTAGAGAAGAGAAGGTTAAGGGGAAATTTAATAGAGGCGTTCAAAATCGTGAAGGGGTTTTTGGTAGAGTAAATAAGGAGAAACTGTTTCCGTTAGCAGGAGGGTTGGTAACCAGAGCACACAGATATAAGATAATGGCAAAAGTACAAAGGGGGAGATCATTTTTTTTGCACAGTGAGTTATTGTGATCTGGAATGTGCTGCTTGAAAGGGCAGTGGAAGCAGATTCAATAGTAACTCTCTAAAGGGAATTGGATAAATACTTGAAGGGGCAAAGTTTGCAGGGTAATGGGGAAAGAGCAGGGGGCAGTGGGGCTAACAGCATAGTTCTTTCAAAGAACTGGCACGTACACAATGGGCTGAATGGCCGCCTCCTTTATCATCACAGAATTTTGTACTGTTCAGTACAAAGTGATCACCTTCCTGTCGCCACCTTTACAACCTCAAGATTACACCTCAATGTGAGTGTTGAACTGAAAGGATCGAGTGAAGTTGGGCAGCACTTTGTGCACTGGAAGAGTAGGGCAAGGATTAGCTCAACTGGGAGAATCGCCCAGTTACCAGGGAGGACAGTTGGAGGGATTGCCTAGTAAATGGAGCAGTTGGTTACTACCTTGGCCGAACTATGAGGTTCTACTGTAAGTAGAATCCACAACAGGGATTGTTGGGGCGGCACAGTGGTTAGCACTGCAGCCTCACAGCTCCAGCAACCTGGGTTCGGTTCTGGATACTGCCTGTGCGGAGTTTGCAAGTTCTCCCTGTGACCGCGTGCGTTTCCGCCGGGTGCTCCAGTTTCCTCCCACAGCCAAAGACTTGCAGGTTGATAGGTAAATTGGCCATTGTAAATTGCCCCTAGTGTAGGTAGGTGGTAGGAGAATGGTGGGGATGTGGTAGGGAATATGGGATTAATGTAGGATTAGTATAAATGGGTGGTTGTTGGTCGGCACAGACTCGGTGGGCCGAAGGGCCTGTTTCAGTGCTGTATCTCTCTATGACTCTAGGACTAACTGTGCTGGGTTTGTGGAGAGAATGGGTTCTATCCCATTCCACGATTTATATTCCAACATGAGAGTGAGGCATGGAAATATCAAAACTGAGTTTAAGTCGGCAAAGCAGCAGCAGTGTATATTCTGCTGCACCATATCCTGTCTATGATATCAGTGAGAAACTTTGTTTTGTTGTTCCTTGACATGAACAAAAAAAATGTTAAGCAAACATTAAGCTGCACAAGTGACAATCAGTCTGTTTAGCCTGAGAGACGTAGTTATCTGGGATCTCTTTACAGACCATCATTGGAAAATCTGTGCTTTATATAAATAGGGAAGATGCTGAATATGCATAACTGATTGGTCAGCATCTGAAAAGGGGAATAACCGGTTACTGTTAACCTTTCGTCATAATTCTGAGCCATCAGATCAGTTGTTGCTGAACTGTGTTCAGTTCTGGGCACTGCATCTCAGGAAGGATATACTGGCCTTGGAGGGGCGCAGAACAGGTTCACTAGAATGATACCGGGTCTAAAAGGGTTAAATTATGCGGCCAGGTTGCATCGACTAGGCTTGCATTCCTTCAAGTATAGAAGATTAAGGGGGTGATCTAATCGAGGTGTTTAAGATGATTAAAGGAGTTGATCGGGTCAATAGAGAGAAACTATTTCCTCTGGTGGGGGGAGTCCAGAACAAGGGGGCAGAACCTTCAAATTAGAGCCAGGCCGTTCAGGGGTGATGTTAGGAAGCACTTCTTCACACAAAGGGGAGTGGAAATCTGGAACTCTCTCCCTCTAAAAAAGCTGTTGAAATTGAAAATTCCAAAACAGATTAATTTTTGTTAGATAAGGGGATTAAGGGTTACGGAACCAAGGTGGGTAAATGGAGTTAAGATACAGATCTGCCATGATCTAATTGAATGGCTGAACAGACTCGAGGGGCTGAACGGCCTCCTCCTGTTCCTATGAAGAAAGGTCTCTACCTGAAATGTTAACACATCTTTACCCCATTCAGCTGTGTATTTCTGTTCTTATTTCAGTATTTTGCAGTTTTCTCTTTAGCTCGATTGTGCAACACCTTTGTCTAAAACTATTGTCCATTTGGTCACTACAGGGCTTCCCGTTCTCTAAGCCAGGGGCATGCGACTGCTCAACATGAGAAATTCCTTTGTGAAACCTGGTGCATTGAGGTTGGTGCTTTCACTTCTATCCACCCAGAACCACATTGAACTACTTCATCTGCTGCTGAATCCCTCATCCATGCCTTTGTCACTTTGAGACTTGACTATCCCAATACTTTCTTGGTCAGCCTTCCATCATTCAGTTAGATCATGGCTGATCTGTATCTTAACCCCCTCTACCTGCCTTGGTTCCATAACCGTAATCCCCTTACCCAACAAAAATCTATCAATTTCCATTTGAAACTTCCAACTGACCCCCAGCCTCAACGGCTTTTTTGGGGAGAGAGTTCCAGATTTCCACTCCCCTTTGTGTGGAGAAGTGCTTCCTGACATCACCCCTGAACGGCCCGGCTCTAATTTTAAGGTTCTGCCCCCTTGTTCTGGACTTTCCTCACCAGAGGAAATAGTTTTCAGTATCGACCCTGTCGAATCCTTTAATTGTCTTAAATACATCAATTAGATCAGCCCATAATCTTCGATACTTGAGGGATTATAAACCTAATCTAGGAGCAGGGGCTGTTGTATTCAGTACAAAATGAGTATGTGGATATATTGGTAACGAGGATTTGTATATTTTATTTTTAGGCTTATGCTCGCATTATGGACAGTCTGAATGCTCTCAGCTCCAGCTCTGCCAAGCAGGTCTTCAAGAACATGCGTGCTATCACTGCAGCAGTAGTGAGCAATGGTGGCACTGTGACTCCTCACCCCTTGGGGTTTTAAGAAGGAACCCAACCTGCCTTGCCATATTGGAATGTAAATCAGCACCACATCTACTCAAAATCGACCACCTCATTCATTGTTTATTGGAAGGTTTAATTACAGAGCCTGACCTCCCCTGCGTAGTTTCAAATTGTTAATCGGGAGTGTCCTGATTTATACTTCTGCAGTTTTGATTTCTGCCAAAGTTTTAAGTAGCATCGTCCTATTTGAATCAAGTTTATCTGTGCACTTGTAGACACCAGTGTTATCACCCAGGTTTTAATAATAGGCCTGTTGCTGTATAACACTGGGGTACAGTACTGCTGGGTCCAGGCTTGTTGCTGAATAACACTAGGGTACAGTAATGGTGGGTCCAGGTCTGTTGCTGTATAGCACTGGAGTACAGTACTGGTGGATACAGATGTGAGTACACTGCCTTGGGAGTGTTTGATGGGACAATGTAGAGGGAGCTTTACTCTGTATCTAACCCCATGCTGTACCTGTCCTGGGAGTGTTTGATGGGACAGTGTAGAGGGAGCTTTACTCTGTATCTAACCCCGTGCTGTCCCTGTCCTGTGAGTGTTTGATGGGACAGTGTAGAGGGAGCTTTACTCTGTATCTAACCCCGTGCTGTCCCTGTCCTGTGAGTGTTTGATGGGACAGTGTAGAGGGAGCTTTACTCTGTATCTAACCCCGTTTTTTTTTTCTTCTTTTTCTTTTTTTTTTGTAGAGGGAGCTTTACTCTGTATCGAACCCCCCGTTTTTTTTCCCAACACATTTGCACTGATCTGTGTGTCTGTCTCTCTATCTTATCCCTTTTTCACTGGAAGTGGATCTGTAACTAACTCCGTGCTGTACCTGTCCTGGGAGTGTTTGATGGGACAGTGTAGAGGGAGCTTTACTCTGTATCTAACCCCGTGCTGTACCTGCCCTTCGAGTGTTTGATGGGGACAGTGAAGAGGGAGCTTTACTCTGTATCTAACCCGTGCTGTACCTGGCCTGGGAGTGTTAGATGTGGATAGTTATTGGTGCCTGAAATTAATGTTCCTCGCAACAATTGACACGGAGAAGTTGTCAGTGAGGTTCTGCCAGGAGCTACAACAGGATCATGTCCCTTTTGTTATCTACTCTGCTGCTATCTTGTACAGGTTTACCTGGAGCTGGAACCTGCAGAATGTGTGGGTGTTTTTTTTAGTCATTCATTCTTGAATGTGGGCGTTGCTGGCAAGGCCAGCATTAATTGCCCATCCGAATTGCCCTAATTTGGCAATGCCATTTCAATGCAAAGTCCCAATAGGGTCTTCTAGCTTTGCTGGAAATTGACAGCTTTTAGAGGCCCTAATGACCTGAATTTTATGCAACTTCTCAGCTGAGTGACACGTTTAGTATTTGCTAGTTTTAAACCCGTAAAATAATGACAAGTGAGTTGGAAACCTGTCATGGCAACAAGTCAACGAATCAGTGGGCAAATCTTTTTGTTTAAACACTTCCCTGTGAGTCTGTGTCCACAGTGTCTACGCAATCTGATGGGAGGTTTGTGCCAGCATGCCAGCCCTGCCTCCCTGAAGCAGCTTAATTCCACCTTGTTCTATGTTTTCATCGCAGTGTTTGAAATGATTCCTCATACTGCACTGTGGGCTGCTCCCAGCCAGCCTCTGCTTCAGGGACCAGGAGTAGTCTTCCAGCTCTCTGACCTCATGAGGTGCTTGTCCTGTCCAGGGAGCAGAGCTCTGAGTCTGGTGAAGATTGTCAAGAGTTTCTCCCCGACCACCACCACCTCCCCCCAACAAAGCCCATGATCAAAACAAGCGCAGGACCACCATTGCTGGAAGAAGTTTAAATTGGGTAAGTCCCCTCATTCAGCCCTCATCTTGCCAGTCCCATGCTTTTCTCAGACCATTACAATCAGAGGTTGAACCCCCAGTGTTTTGTGAATACAGATTCATAGAAACTACTGCATTAACTGTAAGCCATATTTTTATAAACCAGAAAGAATGTGTTTAATATTGGGGGTGGAACCTATGCATATGTGTGTGTGTATTATATATATTATATATAATATATATTTATGAGAGAGAGAGTGGGGGGGGGGGGGGAATTTGGCGAATATGTAAGTCCATTTGGCTCTTTGTAGTGAGTGTCAGGGAGAGGAGCATGGGTGGATTCTGGGTCCCCTGCCCTCTTCCCTTCTCCCCCTACTTGCCACCCCCTCCCCCCCAACACTGTTTCAGGAGAATGCATCAGACTGGGCACCAGAGCCCGTTCTGTCATTCAGAGAGATCACGGCTAATCTGTATCCAAACTCCATCCACCTGCATTGGCTCCATATCGCTCAATACCTTTATCTAGCAAAAATCCATCGATCTCAGATTTAAAATGATTAATTGAGCTGGCATGTACTGCATTTTGTGAGAGAGAGTTGCACGCTTCTGATATCCTGTCTGTGAAGAAGTGTTTCCTAATTTCTCTCCTAAATGGCCTGGTGCTGATTTTTATAGTTATGTTCTCCAGTGGAAAAGTTTCTCTCTCTCTACCCTGTCAATTCCTTTCAAAATCCTAAAAACCTCAATCAAATCACCCCTTAACCTTTGATATTCCAGGGAATACAACCTGGTTTATGTAATCTGTCCTCATAATCCAATCTTTGGTGAAAGGAGGCATTTGCAAGGCTGTGAGGAAAGATCGGGGGTAGTGGGGCTAATTGGAAAGACATTTCAAAGAGCCAACACAGGTGAGATGGGCTGAATGGCCTCCTGTGCTGTTTGGTTCTGTGATCACGGATTGTCAGGCTGTATTCATACTAGAATCGAGGCATCAGTGTAGATCTGTCACTGGCACTGAGACCTTCTAGTCGTCAACCTGGAGTTGGGACTTCCCTGAAGGAAATGAGCCTCCTTTCACTTTGCTCTGCACTGAGGCAGGGTCCAGGTTTACCCTACGTCTTCCCATCAGCATGAAGTAAGCACCTCATGCTGCTGCTGTAGTTACAGTGCAGCCACAGTCAACTCCTTCACTGAGCGGTAGAACTATGCTGCTCTCCATCAGTTTCCAGTCTCATTCAGAGTCTGTAATCTGCACTGTGTGTGTGTCTGTGTGAGAGAGAGAGTAATAGGGTAGGTTAAGAATTGCAGAAACCTTACATCTCTGCGCCATCTCTCAGCGATATGTGCCTGCTTTTTCTTTGTAGTAAACATTGTTCAGGATTCCTGTGATTTTTATTCAAAGAAAATGACTTCTAAATAAAACCACTTCCTCTCCAAGTCTTGTGCACCTGTGTCATGTTCAAAATTCATTTTCTTTCACAGTGTTAATTCATCCTGCCCGGTCTCCCTACTCTATAAACGTCCTGGAAGTTGATCTCTCTCTATCCCTGCCGACCACGTTATTCCAGTTTACTCTGGGAAATAATACTGGTATGGCTTCAAAATTACTTTCATTTTAAACTCCTACTTTCCACAGTCTGGACTTATTGTAAAGTAACAACCAGGACTTTATGCGACTGAGTCATTTAATATTACATACATTTCAAAAAGGTTCTCTCCTTACTGTCAACTTCACGCTACCAAGTGATACCTTTTTCAGTAGTTTACCTGCAGGCTTATCCACTGTAACTTTTGCATATTGGGTCTTCTTTCTGTACAGATGGTAGTGATGTTGGGAAGGAGTTTGCAGATACAGCTCCCGCCCAGTGCCTGCAAGTGTGACTGTCTGCAGAAACATGACCAAAAATCGAAGCAATGGGTACCAAGACTCAGGAGCTCTTTAGGTCATGGAGTCATGTCACATCTAATTAAGAAATTAAGAAACTGTTTCCAGTGGCAGGAGAATCAGTAAACAGAGGACACAGATTTAAGGTGATTGGCAAAAGAACCAGAGATGATATAGGAAACAAATTCTTATACAGTGAGTTGATGTGATCTGGAATAAGCTGCCTGAAAGGGCGGTGGAAGCAGATTCAATAGTAACATTCAATAATAACTTTCAAATGGGAATTGGATAAATACTTGAAGAGGTAAAAATTGCAGGGCTGTGGGGAAAGAGCATGGGAGTGGGATTAATTGGATGGCTCTTTCAAAGAGCCGGCACAAACACAATGGGCCAAATGGCCGCCTTAGGTGCTGTACAATTGTATGATTCTACAATGCAAGCTGTGTATGTAAACATTGATGCTGTTCCTGCAGGTTGTTCCACGAGGGGAGCTCTGTACAGCTCCACCTATGGAAAGCAGTTCTTTGTATTCTCAACAACATTCACCTGCATTTATATAACCGAATAAAACGTCCCAAGGTGCTTCACAGCAGTGTCATCAAACAAAATTTGACATCAAGCCATATAATGCAATACTAGGACAGGTACCAAAAGCTTGGTCAAAGAGATACATAGGATTTACGTCACAGAGACAGTCCTTCAGCCCAGCCAGTCTATGCCAGCGTTTATGCTCCACTCAAGCCTCCCATCTTTCCTCATCTAAGTTTATCATCGTAACACTCTATTCCCTTCTTGCACATACACTTGTCGAACCATTCCTGAAACACATCAATACTATTCCCTTCAACCACTCTCTGTAGTAGCGAGTTACACATTCTCACCATTCTTTGGGTAAAGAAGTTTCTCCTGAATTCCCTGTTGGATTTCTTGGTGACTTTCTTATATTGATGGCCTCTAGTTATGTTCTTCCCCACAAGAGAAAACATTCTCTCCTTATCCACTCTATCAAAGCCTTTCATAATTTTAAAGATCTCTAGTGGGTCACCGCGGCCTTTTTTTCAAGAGAAAAGAGACCCAGCCTGTTCATTTTGTTTTCCAAAATATACTTATATAATGTATTTTAACAAATTTTATGAACATACAAGAGTTCAAATTGATATTACATAAAGTGCAATACAGATCAGTTTCTTTCAACACAGTACACAAGATGCTTCACTAGACTTGCCATTATAGGTTATATTTACAGTGCACATTTACATTTCATGCCAAACATTCTCTGGCGCATAAAGCCCAAGGGTTTTTACACTGTTTCCAGCCCCTCAGTGTACTACGGCAGGAGAACCTTACACAATAACTTTTTCCCAGCCTTTCCTGATATGTATACCCATGCATTTCTGGTAACATCCTTGTAAATCTCTGTACCCTCTCCACAGTGCTTGTACATTCTTTTTATAATATGGCGACCAGAACTGCACACAGCATTATGTGTGATCTAACCAAGGTTCAATGCAGGTTTAGCTTAACTTCCCTACTTTTCAGTTCTAGCCCTCTAGAAATAAAGCATAGTGCTTGGTTTGCTTTTTTACAGCCTAGCCAACCTGTGGCTCAACTTGTAGTGATTGGTGTATTTGTATTCCAAGATCCCTTTGTTCCTCTATCCCACCTCGACTAGCATCTTCCAAGTAATAAGTGACCTATTCTTCCTACCAAAATGTAGTACCTCACATTTACGTGTTGACTTTCATTAGCAAATTATTTGTCCATTCTGCAAGTTTATTAATGTCCTCCTGTAATTTGTTGCAGTCCTCCTCAGTATTGACTCTTTCCACCCCCACCCACCCACCAAAATTTGGTGTCATCTGCAAATTTAGAATTTGGTCCAAATTGTTAATGTAAATTGTGAACAACAGTGGTCCCAGCACTGATCCTTGTGGGACACCACTTCCCACATTCTAACACTCTGAATAACTATCCTTTACTCCCATTCTCTGCTTTCTGTCTTGAAGCCAGCTAGCAATCCATTCTGCCACTAGTCCCCTGAATCCACATTCTGTGACCTTATTCATTAGTCTATTCTCCTCCTTCTTGGCATTTCTTCGCGGACGAAGATTTTGGGAAGACTGTAGTCATCGGTTGCGGGCCCACTGATGGCTAGTCAGGCCTATCCGTGACCAGCAGTGGGTACAAGTGAAGGTGTAGTCGCTGCTGGAAGCAATTGGATCTATCCTCCTTTTCTCTTTCAAGCTGGTTCCTCGCTCAGTCTCAAAGGTGTCTGTAGACTTCCTGATGTAGCATCTCCAGGCATCATGATCTATGGCCTGCGCTTCCCAATGACGACGGTCGATGTGGCACCCAGAGAGGGACTTCTTCAGGGAGTCCTTGAAACGTTTGCATGGGGCCTCTCTGTTCCTTTTACCCATGGTCGGCTCTCCATGCAACATGATCTTGGGCAGGCCACTGTCGTCCATCTAGGCAACGTGACCCGCCCAACGCAGTTGGCTTTGCAGGAGGATGGCCTCAATGCTGGTGATGTTGGCTGTTTCCAGGACTTCAATTTTTGAGATGCGGTCCTGCCAGCGGATCTTGATGCTGCAGAGGCAGCACTGATGGAAGCGCTCTAGAAGGCGTACATGACGGCGGTACAGGACCCATGACTCGGCGCAATACAGAAAGGTGGTGAGGATTATAGCTTTGTACACTTTGAGTTTGGTCTGTTTGAGTGTGGTTGCTCCACACACGTTTGTAGAGTCTGCAGAACGTACTATTTGCTTTTGAGAGCCTATTGTCCACTTCCTTGTCTGTGATGGCATCAAACGAGATGACGTTCCCCAAATATGTAAACTGCTTGATTCAGCTGGCATTCAGCTCGGTTCCCTCGATGACGATGCTTGGTGGTCTATATTCTTCTTGGGGTGCAGGGTTTACTTTAAACTGACTTTTAGTCCGAAGAGTTGTGCCACATCGGAAAAACGTGTTGTTATACGTTGCAGGTCTGACTGACTGTGGGCCAGCAGCATCGGCGAAAAGAAGTTCACGGATGAGTTTTTCTTGTGTCTTTGTGTGAGCCTGAAGACGCCTGAGGTTGAAAAGGCCTCCCTCAGTCCGGAAGCAAATATAAACTCCCTCCTTAAGGTCTTCCGTTGCCTGCTGCAGCATTCTGCTGAAAAAGATCGTGAGTAGGGTCAGGGCCAGCACACATCCCTGTTTCACACTACTGGAGATATGGAAGGGACTTGAGAGGTCGCTGTTTTGCTTGGCTTGTCCATACTGATTTTCACAAATCTGCTTCTTCATGGCCAGGAACCTGGGTGGGCATCCAAGTTTTTCAAGGATTTTCCAAAGTCCATCTCTGCTCACAGTGTCAAATGCCTTGGTGAGGTCTATGGAAGTGACATACAGGCCTTTGTTTTGCTCACGACACTTTTCTTGTAATTTTCTGAGTGCAAATACCATGTCTGTGGTGCCTCTGTTTGCTCTGAAACCACACTGGCTCTCTGGGAGGTTTTCTTCCACAATGGTAGGCACAAGCATGTTCAGAAATATTCTAGCGAGGATCTTCCCAGCCACAGAAAGGAGGGTGATCCCATGGTAGTTGGAACAGTCTGATTTTTCTCCTTTGTTTTTGTACAAGGTGATGATAACGGCATCACGAAGATCCCATGGAATCCTGCTCCTGTTCCCAGCAGGCCGTGAAAAACTCATGGAGCTTGGCGTATAGGGCAGGGCCACCATGCTTCAAGACTTCAGGTGGAATTCCATTGGCTCCGGGGGCTTTGTTGTTCTTTATCTGGTTGATGGCGGTCACAGTTTCCTCTAGAGTTGAGCTGTCATCCAGTTCTTCTTTGACAGACTGTCGTTGGATACGATTGATGGCAGTTTCATGCACTGTGCACTTGGCGCTGAAGAGAGTTTCAAAGTGCTCTGACCAGCGATCCAGGACTGACTCCTTGTTGGTGTGTAGGATCTTGCCATCGGTGCTCCTCGGGGTTTTGGGTTTGATATGCTGGTCCATAGACAGATTTTAGTGCTTCATCGAAACTTGTGTCGCCAGTACCAGCGTACAGTTGAATTTTTTCCGCAAGTGCAATCCACCAGTTATTTTAGGTGTCCCTCAGTTTACATTGAGGGGTGCTGCATGCTTGACGATAGGCTGTCTTTTTGTCTTGGCTGGCTGGCTGAGCCAGGTGAGCCTCATGAGCTGACCTTTTAATTTTTAGCAGAATTTGAATTTCCTTGTGATTTTCAGCTGAAGTATCCAGTACTGCAGCTTTGATGTGTTACCAGAGTTCTTCTGGAGTGGAATCGGCAGTGAGATCAGGATGCTCCAGTCTAGTCTGTAAGGTTGCTTGATGTCTATCTCTGCAAGATGAGGTTTGCAGTTGCTGACTCGAAATTTCTTTGATGGGTTGTCTCTAGATCTGTTCTTGGGCTTAGGCTTGAAGTGGGAGTTCAGCTTTGAACGAACGAGCCGGTGGTCCGTATGACAGTCAGCACTGGGCATGACTCTAGTATGCAGGATGTCCTTTAGGTCACACTGGTGCACCAAGATGTAATCTATCAGGTGCCAGTGTTTAGAGCAGGGATACATCCATGTGGTCTTGAAGCAATCTTTTTGTTGAAAGGTGTTGATTATGGACAGCAGCTTTTCTGCACAGAATTCCAAGAGTAAACATCCGTTTTCATTACAGTTTCCAACTCCAGGGTTTCCGAGCACTCCCTGTCATGGCCCACTCTGGCGTTGAAATCGCCAAGGAGTACAATTTTGTCCTTGGGAGGAGCATTCTGGATGAATTCACGGAGATCTGTGTAGAACTTATCTTTGTCAGCTGGGTTAGCCTTCAGGGTTGGAGCATAAACACTGATGAAAGTTGCATGCTGCTGGTCTTGGAGGGGCAGGCACAGGGACATGATGCGTTCGGAGTGGCCAATTGGCAGGCTTGAAAGTTTAGTGGCAATAGTCTTCTTCACCATGATGCCGACACCGAAGAGGCATTATTCACCTTGAGGTCTACCTGACCAATAGATGGTGTAGCCAGCGTTGTGTTCTGTTAGGCTGCCTTGCTCTGAGAAGTGGACCTCATTCAGGGCCACTATATCAAAGTCTAGTCTGGTTAGCTCATGGGCCACCAGGGCTGAGCGTCGTTGGGGGTGGCTGTTGTCACCAGAGTTGAGCATTGTTCTCACGTTCCAGCAGGCGAGTTTCAGAATGTTTCTTTCTTCACCTTTTGAAGCGAGGTTAGGAGTTCGTGTTTCCTTCTCTGTCATAGTTTGACCACATTAAGAGATGCCCGTTGACCGTGGCAAGCCAACTGGGTGGTAGGGAGACGAGAATTTGTTCAGGCCACCTTTTCTAGGCCCTCTCCAATTTCTGAGCAAGCAGTGCTGTCCTTCAGAAAGGCTGCTTAATCGCTCGGTGTGCTACCGGCTGATGATGTCGTCTTTAGGTCATCATCAAAATGAACAATATCCTGAGCCGCCTGCATGTAGGATTGGAACTGTGGCTGCCAGTGCCATCTTGCACCTGCCGTTTTCACCCCTTTCTCGTTGCTACAGGACTTACTTGTTGAGCTATAGTTGGGGTGGATGGATTTCCTTCTGCCTGCACAGTGATGCTTTAAGGTGGAGTACAGTTTGCACTGACTGACCCCAACCTTTAAGCCTGGAGTTCATCTGTCGTGGCCCAGTGAACTGAGATGGCGGCAGTGAGGTCTCTAAGCCGTAGGTTTGGATTCAGAGTTTCCCTCTCCTGGGTGGGTTGCCAACTAAGGCTTGAAGGGACCCTCCTTTCCTTGCTATTTTATCCATAGCTGGTATACCAACAATCGTAGCCCACGCAATATCGTGTGGTACGCCTTTGGTCCAGAACATGATGGTCACTTGAGCCACTTGGAATCCTTCCACCCTAGCTGTTACCTTTATCAAGAAAGACATCCGCCCAGGTGATGTCATGTTCATCATTTCTCCCCTCACTACGTTTCGGCCGTCAGCTGAGACGGTGTGGCGCTTGAAGCCAGCAATGAGAGCTGGGTGTAGATGAGGACCAGTGATTCCAGTCCATCCTACAAAATTGGATGCAATTGACTGAAAATACAAGGGTACTACCTCTATCTGAACACCCCAGTAGTCTATTATGGGGCATCTTATTGAAGGCCTTTTGAAAATCCAGATAAATTCCATCTACTTCATTATCATTATCTACTCTCTCTGTTACCTCCATAAAAAATTCAATAAGGTTGGTCAAACAAGATTTTCCCTTTTGAAATCCATGCTGGCTATTCATTATATATTTTTTCTATATCTTTTATTCTCTCCTTTAGTAAGGATTCCATTATTCTTCCTAACACCAATGTTAAACTGACTGGTCTATAATTACCTGGGCATGTTATGTCCCCCTTCTTAAATATAGGAATTATGTTAGCTATCCACCACTCCTCTGGCACTACACCTTTTCCTAACAAATTATTAAATATGTGTAGTAATGCCTCTGCTGTTCCCTAGATTTAGATTTTAGATTTAGATTTAGAGATACAGCACTGAAACAGGCCCTTCGGCCCACCGAGTCTGTGCCGACCATTAACCACCCATTTATACTAATCCTACACTAATCCCATATTCCTACCACATCCTCACCTGTCCCTATATTCCCCTACCACCTACCTATACTAGGGGCAATTTATAATGGCCAATTTACCTATCAACCTGCAAGTCTTTTGGCTGTGGGAGGAAACCAGAGCACCCGGAGGAAACCCACGCAGACACAGGGAGAACTTGCAAACTCCACACAGGCAGTACCCAGAATTGAACCCGGGTCGCTGGAGCTGTGAGGCTGCGGTGCTAACCACTGTGCCGCCCAGATTCTTTTAAAGTGTATGGATGCAATCCATTCGGACCAGGTGCTTTATCCTCTTTGAGTCTGATTAGTTTGTTAAATACATCCCTTTTTTTATTTTAAATGCACTTATCTCATTACTCAGCTCCATTCAAACCATGTCTACCTGTTCTATCTCCCTGGTAAATACCAAAGTGAAAATAGTTATTTAATATTTCTGCCAACTCTCTAACGTTACCTGTGGTATTATCCTGTCTGTCCCTTAATGGTCCTATTCCCATCCCAGTCTTCCATTTTTATTGCTGTGCCAAGAAAATGTTTTACTATTTTGTTTTATGTTCCTTGATCATTTAATTTCATAGTTCCACTTTACTTTCCGAATTGTTTTCTTGACTTCTCTCCTAATCTCTTCATATTCTCTCTTATCGTGTACTCCTCTATACTTAATGTATGCCTTTTTCCTAACCCTCAATTGTTCCTTCATGTCTTTATTCATCCGTGCAGTTTCACTAGTGTTTAGTTTGTTCTTTCCTTTTTGCGGAATATATTTTTCCTGCACTCTGTATTGAACACTGTTTTAAATGTTTCCCATTATTGTTCTACATTGCTGTTTACCAATATTGTTGCCCATTTTATTTTCCCAGGTTCTATTCTCAGCCCCTCAAAATCAGCTTTTCTCCAATCTATTAACCTGGTTTTTGTCATACTTATGTCCTTCTCCATTATCATCTTAAAACGTATTATATTATGGTCACTAGTGCCTAGATGTTCCCCTACTTTTATTTCCCTTATCTGCTCTGATTCATTCCCTATTACTAGATCCAACAGTAAATCTTCTCTTGGGCTATTTACGTATAGATAGATTTTAAGGAGTGTCTTAAATGGAATAGAGAGAGGTGGAGAGCTTTAGGGAGGAATTTCCAGAGTTTAGGGCCGAGGTAGCTAAAGACATGGCCACCAATGGTGGAGTGATTAAAATCGGGGATGCTCAAGAGACCAGAATTGGAGGAGCACTGAAATCTCAGGAGGTTTTAGAGGCTGGAGGAGATTATACAAAGATAGGAAAAGGGTAAGGCCATGGAGTTATTTGAATAAAATTGAGCCACTGCTGGACTGGGAGCCAATGTAGGTCAGCAAGCACGGGGGTGATGGGTAAACGGGACTTGTTGCGAGTTACAAAACAGGCAGCTGAGATTTGGACGAGCTAGAGTTTTACAAAGCTGAAATTGAGTTTCACTGCAGTGTCTCCTACTTTCTGAATGCCCAGACAACTTGGAATCTTGCCTCCATCTGTCTTTTGTTACTCTAAGAACCTTTCCCAGGAAGTTAGTGAAACAATGGACCATTCAGATGCAACCTTGGAGCCAGCGAGAAAAATGAAATGGTAATTATTTCACCTGTTCACCCTGACACTGCTGGGATGGCTGAGATTGGCAACCCGAGTTATTTTTTATATATAATATATAAATAAATTTTTTGTTCTTTTTGGTACCACTGTCGCTGTGGTTTCCACAGGAAACATTTGTGGTTCAAAACAAGGGCCCAGTCAATGAGAATCTTGCAACCGTCAAATATTGTGTACTGTTAGACACTGCTTGCTTGGGCAGAAAAAAATAAACTGTCAGTGAAGTGGCTACCTGACCACAATTCTTGATGCAGTATTCTTCATGGGGTCAGCTGTGCCTTGGAGATACTTGAGCACATAATTCAGGTTGACACTCCCATTCTCTGGGTAAAGAAGTTTCTCCTGAATTCCCTATTGGATTTATTAGTCACTATCTTATATTATGGCTCCTGGTTTTAGTCTCTCCCACAAGTGGAAACATCTTCTCCATGTCTACCCTATCAAACCCTTTCATAATTTTAAAGATCTCGATCAGGTCTTAGGCTTCTCTTTTCTAGTGAAAAGAACCCCATTCTGTTCAATGTTCCCTGATAGTTAAAGTCTCAGTTCTGTATTTATTTATGTAGGCTTGCTGGAGAATGGGCTTCTTGGCCTGGGATTGAGTGAAACAGACAGGAATGTCCCAGAAAACAGAAGACTTCAGTTTCTACAACGCCTTTCATGATCTCAGGACGTTCCAAAGCACTTTCTGAAGTGTAGTCACAGGAAATGCAGCAGGGTGATAATGCCCAGTCTAATGGACAGTCTAGCAACTACAGGCCATTCAGTTTAACATCAGTTGTGGGTAAGGTTTTAGAAACAATAATCAGGGGAAAGAAATTAATAGGCACTTGGAGAGGTTTGAGTTAATTGAGGATAGCCAGCACAAATTTGTAAAAGGCAGATCATGCTTGACTAATCTAATTGAATTTTTTGATGAAGTAACAGAGAAGGTTGGTGACGGGAATGCGGTGGATTTTGTCTATATGGATTTTACGAAAGCGTTTGATAAAGTACCACATAAAAGGCTGCTTAACAAAAGTGAGGCTCATGGAATAGGAGAGTCAGTGTCCAATTGGATTAAAAAAATTGGCTTAAGGACAGAAAACAGCAAGTCATGGTAAAATGTTGTTTTTCAGACTAGAGGATGGTAGATAGTGGTGTTCCCCAAGGGTCAGTGCTGAGACCACAGCTTTTTTAGCTCTACAAAAATGACTTGGATCTTGGAATACAGAGTAGAATTTCAAAATTTGCTGATGACACCAAACTTGGACATGGGTCAAACAGTAAGGATGAGGTTAGCAGAATGGGCAGACAGGTGGCAGATGGAATTTAATACTGACAAGTGTGAAGTGATGCATTTTGGCAGAAGGAATAGGGGAAGGCAATATAGACTTAATGACACAGTTCTAAAGAGTGTGCAGGAACCAAGGGACTTAGCAGTGCATGTGCATCGATCTTTGATCTTTTTATTTATTTTATTTATTTAGAGATACAGCCTGAAACAGGCCCTTCAGCCCACCGAGTCTGTGTCGACCAAGAACCACCCATTTATACTAACACTACAATAATCCCATATTCCCTACCTACACCAGGGGCAATTTACAATGGCCAATTTATCTATCACCTGCAAGTCTTTGGCTGTGGGAGGAAACCGGAGCACCCGGCGAAAACCCACGCGGTCACAGGGAGAACTTGCAAACTCGACACAGGCAGTACCCAGAATCGAACCCGGGTCCCTGGAACTGTGAGGCTGCGGTGCTAACCACTGCGCCGCCCTTGGGAAAATAGTTAGCAAAGTATATAGGTTCTTGGGCTTCATAAGTAGAGGCATTAAGTACAAAAGCAGGGAAGTTATGCTGAACCTTTATAAAGCTCTGGTTAAGCCCCAACTAGAGTATTACATCCAGTTCTGGTCAAAATTTAAGAAGGATGTGAGGGTGCAGAGGTGATTTACCAGAATGGTTCCAGGGATGGGTTACTTTAGCTGCAAGGTCAGGTTGGAAAAGCTGGGGTTGTTATCCTTAGAAGATTGAGAGGAGATTTGATAGAGGTGTATAAGATTATGACAGGCTTAGATGTTAGACAAGGAAAAACTGTTCCCATTAACTAATGATACAAGGACTAGGGGACACAAATTGAAGGTTTTGGGCAAGATTTACAGGGAGAGTATGAGAAATAACTTTTTTTATGCAGCATGTGGTAATGACCTGGAACTCACTGCCCACAAGGATGGTGGAAACGGAGACAAACAATGATTTCAAAAAGAAATTGGATGGGCACTTGAAGAAAATAAACTTGCAGGGCTACAGGGAACGAGCAGGGGAGTGGGACTGTCTGGATTGCTCCACGGAGAGTTGGCATGGACTCGATGGGCCAAATGGTCTCCTCCTGTACCAAAAATGATTCTATGATTCAGAGGCAAGAGTACAAATTGATTGCCACTTTTCCTCCATTAAAACAGTGACGACACTTCAAAAAGAAGTACTTCATTGGCTATCCTGAGGTGGTGGTAGTAAAAATGCAAGCCTTTGTTCATTCAGAATCAATTTTGACTTTGGTTACATAAGATTATGATAAAGTGCAAGAGGGCAAAGGATTCAGCTCTTGGTGACGGTGAGGGACTGGGTAGTCCAGAATGAGTCAGCACCTTAAGGACAGGATGGGGGAGCCTAAAAACTAATTGAAGTGGCTTGCAAGCCGTTTCATCAAGTGCCCGCTCTAAGTATAGAAGGATGTAATTGCAACCACCTTGGCCACCAAATGGAACTGCTGTCACCCACTCAGATACACAAGTGATCTGAAGGTCCAACAGGTACCAGGCCTAAAAGAGACAGTGCTGGGCTCCTCACAGGCCCTGTTTACCCCAGGATCGCTGATGTTCCGACTCAATGATTTGCCCTATTTTAAAAAAATCTTAAATTTTTTTTGTTTAACTTTTGTTGTTCTTCTAAACATTTAAAATGTAGGTCAATCCGCCTAGAGAGATTGTATCTAGGAAGCGAAGTAATGAAAGATGTGACATTGATTTACATCTGACAATTTGAAACTATAATCAAGCTTTGTGTGTTTCTGGTTTTATTTTAAATCTAGCTGATACCGTTTTGCACAAGACTGAAACAGTATAGTCTTCAGGGGAACAGCACGAGAGATAATTGGACCAGGGAACATATATCAGTCATCATGTTGAAGACGTACATTATGTTTAAATGTCCACTGTCAGCACTTATAATGGGAATTGTCTATGTAAACTCGTCACATTATAATTACTTCCTCCTGCCCATAGTGGTGCCATAGTTTCTATTATATATGCGGTTCCACCTCCCTAACATCACCTGTCTCTGCCCGTCTCAGCCATTCTTCTGCCAATATCCTCTAGACACAACTATTACAATGCAGACCGGGTGACCACTTTGTGGAACACATCCGTTTAGTCTGCAAACATCACCCCAAGCTTCCTGTTACTTGTCATCTTAACTCTCCACCGTGCTCCCATTCTGACCTTTCTGTCCTTGGCCTACTATAGTGTTCCAGTGAAGCTCAACGCAAGCTCGAGGAACAGCACCTCATCTTTCGACTGGGAACTTTACGACCTTCCCTTCTCAACATTGAGTTCAATAATTTTACACCATAACCTCTGCCCCCACTTTTTTCTTTCTTTTTGCTTTGCTGTTTTTTTGTGTCCCCCACAAACCTTGTTTCTTTCTTAATTGGATGGCTCTATCCTGCCATTTATACCTCATCCAGATACATCTTTTGTTTCTTTACTTGGCTTTGTACCATGAAACCTTTTTGTCATTTAATCTCTTCTGCCATCCACCTTATCACAGACCTTCCCTTTTGTTGTTCATCCCCCTCCCCCTTTTGACTTACTCAAAAACCTATTACATTTCTAACTTTTGCCAGTTCTGATGAAAGGTCACACTGACCTGAAATGCAAGCTCTGTTTTCCTCTCCACAGATGCTGACTATCCTGCTGAGTATTTCCAGCATTTCCTGTTTTTATTCCAATGCTCTCCTGGCCGATTTCCCAATTTCCACCCTCCACAAACTTGAGCTCATCTAAAATTCTTCTGCCCCGTATCCAAACTCGCACCAAGTACCTTTCACCCATCACCCCCTGTGCTCGTTGACTTACATTGATTCCCGGTCAGGCAATTACTCGATTTTAAAATTATCATCTTTGTGTTCAAATCACTGCATGGCCTCACCTCTCCCTACCCTTGAACCCCTGACCTTCTGGGGGCTCAGAGGTGAGAGTGCTACCACTGAGCCAAGGCTGACGCATATTAAACTGAGGCCCTATCTGCCTGCTTGGATGGATGGTAAAGATCCCATGGCACTATTCAAGTAGCAGCGATTTGTCCTGCTGTGGACTAACCAGCTATTCATTTCAATGGTGCTTTGGGATTTTGAGTACATGGCTGCTTGCACGATCACCTACATAGCAACAGTGATTGAACTTCAAACCAGTTCAATACCTGCAAAGTGTTTAGGGCTGTTTCCAAAGAGGTATCGTAAGCTCCTCCTGACTCTAGGGTCTTCGAAGGAGAATGGGAGCCCTAATGCTCTTCATCTGAGTCAGCCTCCAACCAAATGTCACACACAAAGGAGCAAGATTAGACTGCATCAGGATAAAGTAATGAAAATTAAGTGGCTCGCCCTGTTGTGAGTGCTGCCAATTTATCCTTGCTTTTGACAAACAACTGAATTTAGTTTCTCTCACTCGACACTTGTACTTCTGAGTTTCCCGTTTGGTTATTAGTCACATGTTGCCTGACCATTGATGATGGCCTCTTTCACTTCCCTCTTGATTATCTTTTAGTCTCGTATGACTGGCCAGATGGGGAAGCAGCAAGAAAGAGTGGAATTATTCAACAAGCATCTGATGTAAAGGATTAATGTTTCAACAACAAAGCGTTGCATTTATATAGCATCTTTCACTTAGTAAAACGTGCAAAAGCGCTTCACGGAAGTATGATTAAATAAGTATTGATGCCGAGCCACTTTAGGAGATATTAAGACAGGCAGCCAAAATTAAAGATCATCATACAGGAGAGTGGAGAGGTTTAGGGAAAAAATTCCAGAGCTTGGGGCCCAGGCAGCTGAAGGCATAGCTGCCAACAGTGAAAATCACTGATGGACAAGAGGCCAGAGTTGGAGGAATAGAGAGATCTCGGGGGTTGTAGGGCGGGGTGGGGTGGGGAGTGCGGGAGAGGTCATGGATGGTTTTGAACACGCGGATGTGAATTTTAAAATTGAGGCGTTGCTGGACCAGGAGCCAATGTAGGTCAGCAAGCACAGTAGGTGACGGGTGCACTAGGTAAGAGGGAGCTCTCCACCCAATGGGGTTTTTTTAAAAATGCAACATGAGTATCCGCTGTGACTGGAATCTGAAGCTGCTACCTCGTTTCCTGGAATTGGTCCAGCCTCTCTTTTTGCTTTTTAAGCCTGAGAAAATATAACACTAAAAAGTGAGACAGATCACCGATAAGGCGAAAAAAACAAATCACAAAAATGCATGTTCAGCAATCTCACATCCTGCATGGCAAGTATTCGAAGGCCTTTTTCAATATTTGATATTGTCACCTATTGCTTTTCATTTTTAGGTGGCAGGATCAAACTTCACTTCCCCTCTCACTCCCAGTTTATCCCTCTCAGTTTATACAGTGGCTCACTGTACTCTGTCCGGCCTCTCACCTTACATCTTCTGTAAACTTCAGCTCATCTCAAACTCTGCTGCCTGCATCCTAACTCACACCTAGATTTGTTCACCCATCACCCCCTGACAGTGCAGTGTTCCCTCAGTACGGCCCCTGCAACAGTGCATCACTTCCTCAGTATTGACCCTCCGACAGTGCATCACTCCCTCAGCACTGACCCTCCAACAGTTCAGTGCACCCTCAGTATGACTCTCCGACAGTGCAGCACTCCCTCAGTACTGCCCCTCTGACAGTGCAGTGCTCCCTCAGTACTGCCCCTGCATCACTCCCTCAGCACTGACCACCCAACAGTGCAGTGCTCCCTCAGTTCTATCCCCCCGACAATGCAGTGCACCCTCAGTATGACCCTCCGACAGTGCAGCACTTCCTCAGTACTGCCCATCCAACAGTGCAGCACTCCCTCAGTACTGACCCTGCGACAGTGCAGCACTCCCTCAGTACTGACCATCCAACAGTGCAGCACTTCCTCAGTACTGCCCCGCTGACAGTGCAGCGCACCCTCAGTACTGACCCTCCGACAGTGCAGCACTTCTTCAGTACTGCCCCTCTGACAGTGCAGTGCACCCTCAGTACTGACCCTCCAACAGTGCAGCGTTCCCTCAGTACTGACCCTCCGACAGTGCAGCACTTTCTCAGTACCACACTGGGAGTGTCAGCCTGGATATTGTGCTCAAGTTTCTGCAGTGGGACCTGAATCCACAACCTTTTGGATAGAGGTGAGAGTACTACCCACTGAACCACAGCTGATCAACAGAGCAGAGGGAATTAGGAAGAGATTCTAAACAGATGAGAGAAGGGGAAGCAGGAAAAGAAATGAGTAAAGCAAAGAAGTAGGAGAGTATAGAATGAGACAGAGGGTGTGACAAATAGGACAGTAAACAGCGAGAGCAAAATATAACTGTTAGGATACAGTGAAATGGAGACAGAAGAAACACAAAGATAAAGAGCGAGATAGCCGAGCAGAGAGTAAAAAGAGTGCAGACTGGAGATAGAGCATAAGCTGGGAGTGAAAAAACAAAAACAACGCAATCAAAGTTTAATGACGGGTAGAATTCAGCAAACAGTTTCCCGCGGTCAGGTTCCCTGCAACCCAAATTCCTAGGAAATGGACTGGGAATTAACAAACACGCATTGTAAAATAGGAAAACCCACAGCGTTAACGAGTGCTCAACCTCAGCTAACAATTACAGGTGATGAGTTTTCCCAGGGTAGTCTGAGCTGTCTCCCTCTCTCCCTCTGGCCTCTCGCTGTATAAACGGTTGAGATAATGGCAAAATAACAGGTTTAGCTAACCAAGGCGAAGTCACGTGACTGCTGGAGCTCAGTGATTCCCAGAGCCTCGGCAACCCTGTGAGACCTGGAATCAGCAGTTTGTCTCCACCACAATTAAAAAATAGAACAAGATTATAGGGTTCAGGCTCTGACTCCCTTCAAGATGTTAGTCCTGGTCCCATGGGACTCATCACTTTAAACTGAATCTTCCCTCAGCTTCTAACAAGAAAGCCTCCAGGTCACGAGCTTTTAACAAACCATGTTATCATATTATGGTTGATAAATAATTTGCAGAGATGTTCAAGATCAGATTATACGAACATACGAATTAGGAGCAGGAGGAGGCCACTCAGCCCCTCGAGCCTGCTCCGCCATTCAACAAGTTCATGGCTGAACTGATTTCTCCACATTACCACCTACCCCCAATAACCTTTTACCCCCTTGCTTATCAAAAATCTGTCTCCCTCTGCCTTAAACATATTCAAAGACTCTGCTTCCACCACCTTTAGAGGAAGAGGATTCCAAAGATTCACGACCCTCTGAGAAAAAATTTCTCCTCATCTCTTTCTTAAATGGGCGACCCCTTATTTTTAAACAGTGACCCCTGGTTCGAGATTCTCCCACAAATGGAAACATCCTTTCCACATCCACCCTGTCAAGACCCCTCAGGATCTTATATGTTTCAATCAAGTCGCCTCTTACTCTTCTAAATTCCAGTGGATAAAAGCCTAGCCTGTCCAATCTTTCCTCATAATATAGCTCGCCCATTCCAGGTATTAGTCTAGTAAACCTTCTTTGAACTGCTTCCAACGCATTTACATCCTTCCTTAAATAAGGAGACCAATACTGTACACAGTACTCCAGATGTGGTCTCACCAATGCCCTGTAAAGCTGAAGCATTACTCCCTACTTTTGTATTCAATTCCCCTCGCAATAAACGATAACATTCTATTAGCTTTCCTAATTATGTGCTGTACCTGCATGCTAACTCTTTGCAATTCATGCACTAGGACACCCAGATCGCTCTGCATTTCAGAGCTCCGCAATCTCTCACCATTTAGGTAATATGCTTCTTTGTTATTCTTCCTGCTAAAATGGACAACTTTGCATTTTCCCACATTATACTCCATCTGCCATATTTTTGCCCACTCACTTAGCCTACCTATATCCCTTTGTAGCCTCCTTACGTTGTCTTCACAACCTACTTTCCTACCTAATTTTGTGTCGTCAGCAAATTTAGTAACCATACCTTCGGTCTCGTCATCTAAGTCATGTATATAAATTGCAAAAAGTTGAGGCCCCAGCACAGATACTTGTGGCACACGACTTGTTACATCTTGCCAACCAGAAAATGACCCATTTATGGCTACTCTCTGTTTCCTGTTAGCTAGCCAATCTTCTATCCATGCCAATATGTTATCCCCTACACCATAAGCTTGTTTTTTGCAATAACTTTTGATGTGGCACCTTATCAAATGCCTTCTGGAAATCTAAATACAATACATCCACTGGTTCCCCTTCATCCACAGCACATGTAACTCCCTCAAAGAACTCCAATAAATTGGTTAAACATGATTTCCCTTTAACAAAACCATGTTCACTCTGCCTGTTTACTTTCAATTTTTCTAAGTTCCCTGCTATAACATCTTTAATAATAGCTTCTAACATTTTCCCTAAGACAGATGTTAAGCTAACTGGCCTATTATTTCCTGCTTTCTGTCTCGCTCCCTTTTTGAATAAAGGAGTTACATTCTCTATTTTCCAGTCCAGCGGAACCTTCCCTACATCTAGGGAATTTTGGAAAATTAAAACTAACACTTCAACTATCTCACTAGCCACTTCTTTTAACACCCTAGGATGAAGTCCATCAGGATCCGGGGACTTGTCAGCCCGCAGCTCCAACAATTTATTCAGTACCACTTTGGTGATTGTAATTTTCTTGAGTTCCTCCCTCCCTTCCATTTCCTTACTGCTAATACTGGGATGTTACTTGTATCCTCTATAGTGAATACCAATGCAAAATACCTGTTCAATTCATCTGCCATCTCCTTACTATCCATTATTAATTCCCCAGACTCATTTTCTATAGGACCAACGTTCAATTTGTTAACACCTTTCTTTTTTAAATATCTATAGAAACTCTTACTATGTCTTTATATTTCTAGCTAGCTCTCTCTCGTACTCTAATTTTACCTTCCTTATGAATCTTTTAGTCAATCTTTGCTGTTTTTTATATTCTGTCCAATCTTCTGACCTGCCTCCCATCTTTGCGCAAAGATATGCTTTTCTTTAAGTTTGATACTATCTTTAAATGTTTTAGTTGACCACAAATGGCGGGTCTCCCCACCCTTGGAATTTTTCTTTCTCATTGGAATGTATCTATTCTGTGTATTCTGAAATATCCCCTTAAATGTCTGCCACTGCATAGTTTCCTTACAGCCAACAGTGACTACATTTCACAAAGTATTTTGTTGGTGTGAAGTGTTTTGGGACATCCTGAGGTATAAAATGGCACAGTAGAAATTCAAGTCTGTTTTATCAGATTGAACAAGGTCAAGGTCCCCTTATCTGTTCCTTTTATTTTTCTTGACTCCTCTACTGGGGATAGAACCAGAGAATCATACAGCAGAGGAGGGGGGCCATTCGGCCCAACATGTCTTTGAAAGAGCTATCCAATTTGTCCCACTCCCCCCTGCTCTTTCACCATAGCACTGCAAAATTTTTCTCTTTGAATTATTTATCCAGTCCCTTTCAAAAGTTACTATTCAAGGTTAAGGGGAGATTTAATTTAGTACAGGCGTTCAACATTATATAGGGTAAATAAGGAGAAACTGATTCTAGTGGCAGGACAGTCAGTAACCAGAGATTTAAAATAATTGGTAAAAGAACCAGAGGGGGAGATGAGAATGTTTTTTAACACAGTGAGTTGTTGTGATCTGGAATGTGCTGCCTGAAAGGGCGGTGGAAGCAGATTCAATATTAACTTTCAAAAATTCAAAGATAACAAATCGAAATCTCACAAACAGGATGGAACGGTTGGACCTCAAGCAAAGATGCAAAGCGGTGCTTCAAGTGGTGGGATATCAAAGCAGAGGTTACGAATGAAACTTATTGAGACGCAGAGATGCAATACAATGGAAAATAAACCCACATTTGCTGAAATGTTTTATAAAGTGTGGGAAGTGCTTTGTCAGAATGAAAGTTTGCTATTTAAGAGCAGTTTGCAGTCTCCATGATAAGTTAAGAACGGTAATGTTTTGACGTGTTTCCATCAGGGAGTCTCATGTTACAGGTGGACTTTTGGAGAACAAGAGGTGGAAGCACACATCAGAACGTTAACTGTATGAAGAAAGAAACTAAACTGATATAGCACCTCCCGCATCCTCAAACTATTTCACGGCCATTCAATTTCTGAGCACGGTGGTGTAGTGGCAATGCTACAGGACTAATAACTGAGGGTGAAAGGTGGTTGATCTGTAATGTTAACTCTTTCTCTCTCTCTCCACAGACGCTGCCTGACCAGCTGAGTAATTTTTTTTATTCGTTCCTGGGATGTGTGCATCGCTGGCTAGGCCAGCATTTATTGCCCATCCTTAATTGCCCTTGAGAAAGTGGTGATGAGCTGCCTTCATGAACCGCTGCAGTCCATGTGGGATCCAGCATTTTCAATTTTTATTTCAGATTTCCAGCATCCGTAGTACTCTGCTTTGTGTTAGTAACCAAGGGGCCTAGACTAGTCAACCAGAAGAGAGTGATTCAAATTTCACCCTGGGCATTTTGAGAATTTCAATTCAGCTTAAAAAAGAATTTGGAAATAAAATGCTGGTCTTGGTAAAAAGTGACCAGGAGGCTGTTGGAATGTCATTAAAAAGCCAACTGGTTCACTAAGGTTGTTAGGGAAGGAAACCTGCTGTCCTTATCCGATCTGGACCTATAGGTGACTCCAGTCCCACACCAATGTTGTTGACCCTTTACTGCCCCCGAAGTGACCTTGCGAGACACCCAGTTGTATCACTATATTCGATTCAAGAAGGCGGCTTACCACCACCTTCTCAGGGCAATTGGGATGGATAATAAATGCTGGCCTTGCTAGTGACGCCCACACCTTGAAAATGAATTTTTTTTAAAATTGCTTTTTAAGTAATGCAGCTAACTTGGACAGAACAAGATCTCACAAACAGCAATGAATGACCAGCAAACCTGTCTCTGCTAGTGTTGATTCATTGCGAAACACTGACCCCAGGATACTGGAGAGAACTCTCCTGCTCTTTTACCAATAGTGGCCATGGGATCTTTTACACCCACCTGTGAGTGCAGACGGAGCCTCGGTTTAGCATCTCATCTGTTGCTAAACTCCCAGGCACTTGTGTGCTGCCCCTCAGACATTCTCTCCTCTCCATATACATGAATACAGCCCCATGTGGCATCAAGTACTCACCCCCTCCACCATACCCCAATCGCCCCCATCACTCCACACCTCCCCTTGGAATCTTCATCCAAGTGGCTGTTAGTCAATTGTGAATCCAGGCAATAAGTCCCCGCAGGCTGTTTGACTGCAAGGGGCAGCACTGGCTGGTCCAATCTGTCTTCGCTAACAATGTTTTGATTTGCACTATTCCCCCTCCTCCTATCTAAAAACATCATTCCTTCAACCTCACTACAGCCACCAATCTTCATATCTGAGCCTACATGTGGTAACTGTCCCTCAGTGAGTAGCACATGCGCCTCTGATGCAGAGGCACAAGGATTTAAGTCCCACTCCAGAGACTTGAACATAAAATGCAGGCCGACACACCCAGTGCAGTCCTGAGGGAGCACTGCACAGTCCAGGGGGCAGTATTGAGGGAGTGCTGCACTGTCAGAGCTTCAGTACTGAGGGAGCGCTGCATTGTCGGAGGGTGAGTACTGAGGGAGAGCTACACTGTCCAAGGAGGTAGTACTGAGGGAGCGCTGTCCTATTGAAGGGGCAGTACTGAGGGAGCGCCGCAATATCAGAGCTGCCGTGTTTTGGGTGAGAGATTAAACTGAGGCCCTGTCTGTCCCCTCCAGTGGTTGTAAAAGATCCCACAGCCACTATTTGGAAGAAGAGCAGGGGAGTTCCTCCTGGTGTCCTGGGGCCAATATTTATCCCTCAACCAACATCATTTAAAAAAAATGTCATTATCGCATTGCTGTTTGTGGGATCTTGCTGTACACGAAATTGTCTGCTGCACTTCCTCCAGTACAGCAGTGACTACACTTCAAAAGCACTTATTAGCTGTAAAGCAATTTGAAACATCTTGAGGTTGTGAAAGGCGCTATAGAAATGCAAGTCTTTTTTAGGAGATCGTGAGATCTTTACCTTTGGCACCGATTTGCTTGAAGACTGTCTGAAGCTGAATTATTTTGAAGTCTTTAAGATATGACCTTTTATGCACATTGACCTTTGTGAGCTGGAACTGTACCAAACCTTGAAATATTGCATTTCCTGGCTCTGTTTAGTTGCATGTTTGAAGATTAAGAATACTTCACTGACAAATTAATCTGATGAACTTCCTTTGCAGTATGCAAAATTATATTCTCACTCACAAGCTGCAGTCATATACCGCAGTAAACCATCGCCAAGGCACTTCACTGGAGCGTAAATCAGTCATAGAGTCATAAAGTTATATAGCACAGAAATAGGCCCTTCGGCCCATCATGTCCGTGCCGGCCATCAAGCACCTATCTATTCTAATCCCATTTTCCAGCACTTGGCCTGTAGCCTTGTATGCTATGGCATTTCAAGTGCTCATCTAAATACTTCTTAAATGTTGTGAGGGTTCCTGCCTCTACCACCTCTTCAGGCAGTGTGTTCCAGATTCCACCCACCCTCTGGGTGAAATTTTTTTTTCTCAAATCCCTCTAAACCTCATGCCCCTTACCTTAAATCTATGACACCTCTGCTAAGGGTAAAGTTTCTTCCTATCTACCCCATTTATGCCCCTCATAATTTTGTATGCCTCAATCTGACACCTAGCTACATAAGGAGATATTGGGACAGGTGACCAAAAGCTTGGTCAAAGAGGTAGGTTTTAAGAAGCGTCTTAAAAGAAGAGAAATGGAGAGGTTTAGGGAGGGAATTCCAGAGCTTACGGCCCAGGCATCTGAAAGCACAGCCATCAATGGGCGGCATCATTAAAATCGGGAATGTGCAAGAGGCCAGAATTGGAGGAGTGCAGAGATCTCGGAGGATTATGGAGCTGGAGGAGATTACAGAGATAGGGAATAAGATCATGGAGGGATTTGAAAACAAGAATGAGAATTTTAAATTCAAAGCGCTACCTGGCCGGGAGACAATGATTAGACATTGAATTGCAATGAATCTGCATTAACAGAAAGGATCACAGCACTGATACAGCTGCTGCAGATTGGCACTCTGTTCCTGAGAATCCACAGCAATTCTCATAATCTTCTCATGGAAATCCCTCCCTAATAGCACTGTGGAAGGATCTTCACCACATGGACTGCAGTGGTTCAAGAAGGCAGCTCACCACCACCTTCTCAAAGGCAATTAGGGGACAAGCAATAAATGATGGCCTTACCAGCGATGCCCACATCCCAAGAATGAATTTTTAACACAATGCAGCAGAACACAGGCAGCAGATTGAAAAATAGCACAATGGCTGTTTAGGCCGATTCTCTGGGGTTCTGCTGAGCTGCTGCCCAGAGACGCTGTATCAGAGTTTTGATGAAAGGTCATAGACCTGAACAGTTAATTCTGCTTTTCTCTCCACAGATGCTGCCTGACCTGCTGAGTATTTCCAGCACTTTCTGTTTTTGTTTCAGATTTCCAGCATTTGCAGTATTTTGCTTTTATTTTAGAGGGAGCTTTACTCTGTACCTAACCCCATTTTAAAAAAAATGTCAAATAAATCAGCTTTATTTCCAACACATAGTAGAAGCATAGAAGAGTTATGGCACAGAAAGAGGCCATTCAGCCCATCGTGTCTGTGCCAGCTGAAAAAAACTAGCTGCCTGTGTGTGGAGTATTTGTTTCTAGGAAAAGAGGAGACTAATTGAAATCCTGCTGTTGACTGTTCCATTTCAGGGCCTTTTTACCTCTGTTAAAGAAAGACTTGTATTTTTGTAGCTCTTTTCATGACATCGAAACAATTTACAGCATTTAGAGGGAGTTTTACCCCAAATGGCAAAGTCCAGCTCCTATTTCTTATGGTCTCTGTATCTAACCCGTTTTTTTTTCCAAGGAGGCCTTTATTGCTCAGACCCCCTTTATATACATACTTATATTTTTAAAAATAACTTTATTAAAAACAGAAATAAACAAAAACTCAAATTAAAATGCCATTCTCGGCGTCGACAATGCCCTGCAGTGCCCACCGGTCGCGGAAGGCCTCAAGCGTACCGGCGGACACCGCATGCTCCTTCTCCAGGGACACCCGGGCGCGAATGTAACCGCGGAAGAGGGGGAGGCAATCGGAGAGGACGGACCCCCCAACGGCCCGCAACCTGGGCCTGTGAATTGCCACCTTGGCCAGGCCCAGGAGCAGACCGACGAGGAGATCCTCCTCCCGGTCCATGCCCCTCCGCACCGGGAGCCCAAAGATCAGGAGCGTGGGGCTGAAGTGCAGCCAGAACTTGAGGAGCTATATCTAACCCGTGTTGTAACTGACCTGGGAGTGTTTGATGGGGACAGTGTAGAGGGAACTTTACTCTGTATCTAACCCCGTTTTTTTTTTGTTTTTATTTCCTTTTCTTTTTTTTTTCCTTTTTGAGATTACTCTGTATCTAACCCCGTGCTGTACCTCTCCTGGGAGTGTTTGATGGGACAGTGTAGAGGGAACTTTACTCTGTATCTAATCCAGTGCTGTAACTGTCCTGGGAGTGTTTGATGGGACAGTGCAGAGGGAACTTTACTCTGTATCTAATCTGGTGCTGTAACTGTCCTGGGAGTGTTTGATGGGGACAGTGTGGAGGGAACTTTACTGTGTCTAATCCCTTTTTTTTGTGCAGAGGGAGCTTTACTCTGTATCTAACCCTGTGCTGTACCTGGCCTGGGGAGTGTTTGATGGGGACAGTGTAGAGGGAGCTTTACTCTGTATCTAATCCTCTGCTGTACCCGTCCCGGGAGTGTTTGATGGGACAGTGTAGAGGGAGCTTTACTCTGTATCTAATCCTGTGCTGTACCTGTCCCGGGAGTGTTTGATGGGGACAGTGTAGAGGGAGCTTTACTATGTAACCCCATGCTGTACCTGCCATGGGAATGTTTGACCCCTTAGAAGAACAAACAAAATCAGCAAAAAGTGCTAACTGATTTAACTGCTCTGGGTTTGCTGTAGTTTTAAAGGATTGATCCTTGGCAACTACTGGAAGAGCAAAATGCTTCAGATAGTGTGTGATGTGTCACAAAGTAATTTGAGGATCTAATCTAGGCTGCTGCTTCAGTGCTGTTTTGAGGGAGTGCTGCACTGTAAGAGGATGTGACAAACTCCCCACTGCCTGTTCAGGTGGACAAAAAAGATCCCACCCTCCTATTTGATGAAGGAATCATGAAGCTATCAGATCATCGAAAAATCCCAATTGGTTCTCTAAAGTTCATTACAAAGTCCATGCCCAGTCTGGGCCTGTATATGACTCTTGTCCCACGTTAACGCGGTTAACTCTTAACTGCCCTCCGACATGGCCCAGCTTCTCAGGGTAGCTAGAGGTGGTCAGTGAGTGTGGACCATCACTGTTTTTTTTTTATTTTTAAAATAACTTTATTAAAACCAGATAAATAAACAAAAAAACTCAAATTAAAATGCCATTCTCGGCGTCGACGATGCACTCCAGTCCCTGCGGTGCCCACCGGTCGCAGAAGGCCTCAAGCGTACCGGCGGACACCGCATGCTCCTTTTCCAGGGACACCCGGGCGCGAACGTACCCACGGAAGAGGGGCAGGCAATCGGGGAGGACGGACCCCCCGACGGCCCGCAACCTGGACCTGTGAATTGCCACCTTGGCCAGGCCCAGGAGCAGACCGACGAGGAGATCCTCCTCCCGGCCCAAGCCCCTCCGCACCGGGTGCCCAAAGATCAGGAGCGTGGGACTGAAGTGCAGCCAGAATTTGAGGATCATCACTGTGATGTTCCTGTCCTCAGAATGTAGAGCAGGGATGTTCTCGTGGTGTCCAGACTCGGGTTGCCAGCAATAGTTTAGTTTAGTTTAGTTTAGAGATACAGCACTGAAACAGGCCCTTCGGCCCACCGAGTCTGTGCCGAACATCAACCACCCATTTATACTAATGCTACACTAATCCCATATTCCTACCACATCCCCATCTGTCCCTATATTTCCCTACCACCTACCTACACTAGGGGCAATTGCTAATGGCCAATTTACCTATCAACCTGCAAGTCTTTGGCATGTGGGAGGAAACCGGAGCACCCGGAGGAAACCCACGCAAACACAGGGAGAACTTGCAACCTCCACACAGGCAGTACCCAGAATTGAACCCGGGTCACTGGAGCTGTGAGGCTGCGGTGCTAACCACTGCGCCACTGTGCCGCCCATCAATAGAGGGGGACTGGGTTCTGGCGGGGTTTGAGAACAAGACCTCCCACCTGAAACTGCGCCAACACCCCTGACCCCCTCCACAACTCTCCCACCATTGGTCTCCCGTATCGTCAATCCTCACGGAAATGAGCCAATAATCACAGCCACATTCCTCCGCTCTCTAGAAACTGCCCTATCCGTCTTGTGGCTTGATCAGTTGGAACAGACATATGCCAGGGTTTCAATGCATACTGGCACATTTCACTGCAGTGCATCCTGGTGTGGTACGTTGTATGCTGTTGCATTGCAGTGCGGCACAGTGTTTTGAAACCTCATCACAATTTTTCTGTCCCAGGTTTTCTTTTATGCTTTCACAGGACACGGGCACCGCCGGTAAGGCCGGCATCTATTGCCTGTCCCTCGTTGTCTCTGAGGTTTGGTACAACTAAGAGTCTTTGTTAGGCCTCTTCAGAAGGAGTATAAAGTTAACCATATTACAAGGAATTACGTACAGCACAGAAACAGGCCATTCGGCCCAACTGCTCCATGCTAGTGTTTCTGCTCCACATCAGCCTCCTCCCACCCTCTTCATTTCACCCCATCAGCATATCCTTCTATTCCTTTCTCCCTCATGTGTTTATCCAGCATCCCCTTAAATGTATCTATACTATTCATCACAATCATTCCCTGTGGTCGCGAGTTCCACATTCTCCCTACTCTCTGGGGAAAGAAATATTGTTGTGGATGGGAGTCACATATATTTCCTTCCCTCAAGGAACGTGAACCTGTTGGGTTTTGATGACAATCCGACAGCTTTATGGTCACTTTTATCTGGACCAGCTTTATATTTCCAGATTTTTTTAAAAACTGAATTCAAATTCTCAAACTGGCCCATGTTGGGATTGGAACTCATGTTCTATGGATTATCAGTCCAGCATCTTAACTAATGCAATACTGTTACCTGTGAGAGGCCAGGGGACCACACAGATTAATCATTAATTCTGGGATACTCCAGTAAAGTTGGCAAACCTAGACCCGGCCAATATTTATCCCTCAACCAACAGGATCAAACACAGATCATCTGGTCATTCGCGCAGGACAGTTTGTGGGAATTTGCTGTCCACAAATTGGCTGCCGGGCTTCCTACATTACAACAGTGACTACAGTTCAAAATAAGTACTTCATTGGCTGTGAAGCGCTTTGGGATGTCCAGAGGATGGGGCAAAAGGCGTTGTATTGATGTGAGTTCTTCCTTTCTGCTTTTTTTTAACCAGCTCTGTAAGGGTTAATGGAACGCTGTAAACTGAAAGAGGAAAAGGATCTGAGAGTTTTCCAGTCGATTCCTGTCTGAGTTAGCACGCAGACCAATAAACAGTCCAGAGGAAGTGTAAAAGTATATTTAGTGCATGGTAAAAATAGAAGATTCGCATCTGTTTTATATTTCCCTCAAAATGGATTATGAAGCTTCAGAAATCACTGCCAGCAGCTTCTAACACTAAGATAAAAAAATACACTTCAAAAATTAATAGAATGATACAGCATAGAAGGAGCCCATTCACCCCATCATGGTGGTGCCAGCTCTTTGTAAGAGCTATCCATTTAGTCCCACTGCTCCTTGTCCTCTGGAACTGCTGCACACTTGCAGCCCCATTTTAAATGAAATATGATTGGAAACCAGCACCCTCCAATGTGTGCACCTTCCTCTCTCTCTCTCTCTCTCTCAGACCCACGGAACAGACAGGCCCCAGGTTTGATTCCGCACTGAATTTGCTGTTCTCAGCCTGGGGTAGGCACGGAGTGCAGTTGAGTTGTTTCAGCATTCTGAGCCGGTGGTGGGGGGACAAGGCAGCATCACCTTCTCCTGTGTGGTAACTCTGCCCAGCTGGTAGCACTCTCACCTCCAGCTCTGAGGGTTCGAGCTTCACACCAGCAGCTTATCTAGTCTGACAGTCCGGCATAGTAACACATTGTTGGAAATGCTGTACTTTGGTTAAGAAAAACAAAACTTGCATTTTTATAGCACCTTCCATGACCTTAGGATGTCTCAAAGCGCTCCATGGTCAATGAAGTACTTTTGAAATGTAGTCACTGTTGTAATGTAGTAAATGTGGCAACCACTTTGTGCACAGCAAGTTCTCACAAACAGCAATATGATTTTGGTGCCATGGGATCTTTAATCCCCATGTCAGAGGGCAGACTGGGCCTCAGTTTAAACTCTCATCCGAAAGATCCCAGCGCACCCTCAGTACTGACCCTCCGACAGTGCAGTGCACCAACAGTACTGACCCTCTGACAGTGCAGCGCACCCTCAGTACTGACCCTCCGACAGTGCAGTGCACCAACAGTACTGACCCTCCGACAGTGCAGTGCACCAACAGTACTGACCCTCTGACAGTGCAGCGCACCAATAGTACTGACCCTCTGACAGTGCAGCGCACCCTCAGTACTGACCCTCCAACAGTGCAGTGCACCAACAGTACTGACCCTCTGACAGTGCAGAACTCCTTCAGTACTGACCCTCCGACAGTGCAGCACTCCCTCAGTGCTGACCCTCCGACAGTGCAGCACTCCCTCAGTACTGACCCTCCGACAGTGCAGCACTCCCTCAGTACTGACCCTCCGACAGTGCAGCACTCCCTCAGTACTGACCTTCGGACAGTGCAGCACTGCCTCAGTACTGACCTTCCGACAGTGCAGCACTGCCTCAGTACTGACCCTGCAACAATGCAGTGCTCCCTCAGTGCAGCCCCTCAGACAGTGCAGCACTCCCTCAGTACTGACCCTCCGACCATGCAGCGTTCCCTCAGTACTTACCCTCCGGCACTGCAGCACTCTCTCAGTACTGACCCTCTGACACTGCAGTACTCCCCCTCCAACACTGAGTACCGCCCCTCCTACACTGCAGCACTCCTTCAGTGCTGACCCCCCCCCCCAACACTGCAGCACTCCCTCAGCCTGGATTATGTGCTTAAGTCTCTGCAGTGGACTGAACCCACAATCTTCTGACTTATAGGTGAGAGTGCAACCTACTGAGCCACAGCTGTTAAGGAGGGGACCCTTAAACATGTATCTTCAAACCAAAGACACAATTCCTTTACCACACAATCCCTCAAAGAAAATAGTGACAGATTTCAATCAGCCATGTAACGTGAAATAGTTCAAATTCACAGATTACTTTAATCAGTCTCTTAAAAAACATGACTGCTTGCAAAACACACAAACCTTATTTTACATTGAACCAATCCATAGCAGTGTTGGCACTAGCAATTTTAAAAAAAGCAACTCTTTCAAAATTAATTTAGCTGCATGTTCCAAACCGAACTTTTTCTGTAAGTTCTGTAATTTCCTACTCGGCAGTTATGAGTGTAAGATAACAAAAAAGTATCTAATGCTGCCTCAAGTGAAGAGGAAGAAAAATGTTCCCCTAAACGTTTGACCATAGAATGATCCAGGAAAATAAAAACTGAGACAGAACTGAGATGATGCAAGGCAAGACATTTTGGTTGCCCTGGCAGCCATTTTGGTTGCTCCAAATGGAGATTCAGTCCCATTTCTAATGTCTCATTGGCACTTGGGGAATGATACCATGATATCATCACATTGACTTCCATATCTGGACAACTTTAAGGGTGATTAGGTTGTGACACACATGCTCGCTGCCAGAACATCACCGAAAATGTCAAGCTACTCCCGGGGGTTCCGCTTGAATGTTATCTCTGGTTTATCGTCAGCCATCTGTACATATATCTCCTTCTTGTCATCATTGCACAGTTCTCCTTTGGAATCCAACATTTCTAAAAGCAGTGTTAGTTTTCACATTTTGTTTTGATGATATTCGCTTTTAGGCAGGAAAGAGCACAGTGTTTATTTTAAGCTTTGTGTCATAAAAATATCCCAAGCATTGACATCCTGCCCTGTGATACCTCACCACATTCCTCTGCACAGCTGGGTCCCAATTAATGGCCCTGCTTCACAGCTTTCTTCTTATAACTGTGTGTAGTTTTTCTCATTTATTCCCATCTCCCAAGCCAATGTCTTTCACGTGAAAAATCAAACTGTCTCTTCAGCCTTTTTAAATCCTTGTTTTATTTCCTCCAGGAGTCTTTACTTTTTTTAAGTTTCTGTAAGATGTAACAGTACATCACAGGTGGCCATTCAGCTCATCGTGCCTGTGCCAGCTCTTTGAAAGAGCTAAAGTTAAAGTGTTATTTTCTCCCTAATCTGCGACTTTTTGAAGTGTTTGAACCAAGAGTTGAAGAAATAATTTGAGATCAGGGCATTTACAGGAAGCGCAAAGAAAAACTGTCATCAACATTCAGTCATTGCATTTAGTCACAGTGAACAAAAATATCCAGCAGTAAAAGTCACAGAATCCTTGCTGTCCATATTCCAAAGACCACGGACGTGTATGTTGAATATGCACAGGGCCAATGAGAGGTGGGGAAGCCCCATTAAATCCCAAGGAACATCTAGAAATGACTTAGGCGAGGCTACAACGTGAATGTTTCTGTGGTCTGTTCACTCACCAGGGTTAACCCCTCGGGACAGGTCTGGACTGCAGCCGTGGTACTTGATTTTGTGGGCAGGAGTAGGGTTGTCCGCACCAACCACTCCAGGGTTCCCTTGAAGTCCCAGAGGAAGCACGGGAACTTGTGGGAGGTGAGCTCCCAAAGCTCCTCTTTGCGTAGGCCGTAGATGACGGGGCTGATGCACTGTGCCAGGCTGAAGAAGGCAAAGTTTAGCACCTCAAAGAGGGCTTTGGTGTTTTGGTGGATCTTCCCAGCGTGTGCGACCAATTGTAGGATGAAGTTGATGAATGTAGGGATGATGTACACCGCCAGCTGCACCCCGTGCATTAAGATGGTGCTGCGCGCCCGCTTATTGCGCCGGTTCAGCACACCAATGCGTTTGCCTTCCGCCAGTATTTTGAAGTAGCTGTAGAGTATCAAGACTGTGCAGATGCAGATCAGCAGGATTTTGGACGTCTGTTTCATGTTGTAGCTGGAGCGGAGGTTGGAGGATGAGCACCTCTCGGTCCCTCCTGGTCCAAGCTTCCCCCGCAAATGTTGGGAGACCAGGATCAGAGGGATGATCACTGAGATCACCCAGGTCAGGTTGCTGAGAATCCAGATTTTGTGTTTTGTGCAGAAGGAACTGTACTTGAGCGGGTGGCAGATGGCAAAGTATCGGTCCACTGCCATCACAGTCAGAGTCAGGAGAATAGTCGAGCCACTCATCATTAGGAACATGAGGAGGGTCAGGCAGGAGGAGGTGGACATGGCCACCCCCAGGTAAATGAGAAGGTAGAAGGTGCTGCTCAGCCCAAAGTAGATCAGACCGGACACCAAGAGATGGAACAGCAAAACAAACCTGGCTTGAGACCGCAGGCGGTCCTCACTCAGAATGGTGTAATTGATCACAAGGTTGAAGAAAGCCAGCAGGACAAAGGAGGTGACAGAAGCAAAGACTCTGACTTCGATGAGGCGCTCCTCCGTGGCAGTGCCGTTCCCCGATTCATTCATTCTCAGCTGCTTAAACACACTCCAGTGTCCAACATAACAGCGATGTATCTCGGTCGGCGCTCTCTCAAAACTAAGACAAGTCTCTCCTTCCCCTGGTGGCTGGCTGATTCTCTCACGCTTTCACTCACACACACACATAATGTTTCCGTTCTCTGCCTAACCACAATGAAGCAGCTTTAAGACAGATATTAACTCTTGACTCACCAGCACTTTGTGTGCTTTTGTTAGCAATGCTGCACCATTGATTTCCTTAACAGCAAGTGAGCTGGTGCAGTGGATTAGACACTGACCTTCCACCTCTGGGTTCTGGATTCAAACTCAGGCTAGAGCAGTGGTTCTCAAAGTGTGGCCTGCGAGGGTCCTCCAGGTGGTCCACAGGCTGCTAGTCACTGATGCGCAACGGCACAGCCCAGGCCATACAAGAGCACAGGCCAGAACCCTCAACCCCATCACTCGCGTGACATCACACAACCAGACTGGCTCCTGCGAGCGCGGCATGAGTCGTCATAAGCGCGAGCAAAAATAATTTAGATCTATAAGCAAGATTTATGTTACTGCTGCTGCAACATGCAACAGCGAGATGGGATCCTCATTACTTGTGGCGCTGAAAACAAAGAGGAGGAACCGGCTGAACGTAAATCCCAACATGACACTGGAGCTCTCCAGCTTGGAATCAGACATCACCTCATTGGTGTCTCATCAAAAGCAGCGCCATTCTTCCCATTAATTCTGATGAGTTTTTTTTGCGGTGGCAAGCAAAAGCAGGTGGGATGGGACCAGTAGGTGGTCCACGGAGTCTTTTTGCCCTGCCTCAGATGAAAAAGGTTGAGGATCACTGGGCTAGAGCTACGGAGGAGAGATTCCCCCCTTATTTTCTGCCTGTAAGGATCCAATGTGAAATGAGACTCAGTTCAGTTCAACAAAAACTTGCATCTTGCACATAGTAAAACATCCCAAGGCATTATATAGCAAAATTAGACACAGAGCCACATAAAGAGATTTTCAGACAGGTGACCAAAAGCTAGGTTGAAAAGAATGGCCTACAGGAGGAGAAGCAGAGAGGTTTAAGGAGGAAATTCCAGAGCTTAGGGCCCAGGCAGCTGTAGGCACGGCTATCAATGCTGGAGCGATTAAAACCAGGCCAAATGTTGAAAATTACCCCTAATTTGGTAATATGTAGATAGACCAGAGAATCATTGGGGTGGGAACTGGAAAAATGTCACACTGGTGCATTTGGGGGCACTCCACTCTGATTAAGATACATTGTTGTGGCAATGTAGAGTGAGCTTTACTCTGTATCTAAACTGTGCTGTACCTGCCTTGGGAGTGTAGAGGGAGTTTTATTGAGTCCTGAAACCAGTTAACAATTGCTTATTCACATAGGTCACATTGATTATTATCAGTAAGTTTTTTTCATGAATGATGTGTTTGAGTTTCTCAAAGTAACAAATGTTTATGAGATTCTGTGTTGGCATCCAGGTTTGATTGGATGCTTTCTTTATCCATTTGATTTGTTTTGATACAGAAAGCAACAATTTTTATAGAGTTAGTGATACTTTCAGTTTTATTGGTTCATTCGAATTTCACATTCACTAAAATGCAACAATTGGTCAGTTCCTGCTCCCTCCAGACATGCTGGACAAGTGAGGTCATTCCTTTCCTTGACAACTGTCAGCCATGACACAGTGGGTCACATGCTCACCTCTTCGTCAGGTCATGGGCTCAAATCCCACTTCAGAGACTCAAGCACAAAATCTAGGCTGACAGTCCCAGTTCAATACTGAGGGAGAGTCAGTACTGAGGGAGCGCTGCACTGTCGGAGGGTCAGTATGAGGAAGCACTGCACTGTTGGAGGGTGAGTACTGAGGGTACGCTGCACTGTTGGAGAGTCAGTTCTAAGGGAGCACTGCACTGTCGGAGAGTCAATACTGAGGGAGCACTGCATTGTCGGAGGGTCAGTACCGAGGAAGCGCTGCACTGTTGGAGAGACAGTACTGAGGGAGCGCTGCACTGTCGGAGGGTCAGTACTGAGCGAGTGCTGCACTGTCGGAGGGTCAGTACTGAGGGAGTGCTGCAGTCAGAGGGTCAGTACTGAGGGAACGCTGCACTGTTGGAGAGTCAGTACTGAGGGAGCACTGCACTGTCGGAGGGTCAGTACTGAGCGAGTGCTGCACTGTCGGAGGGTCAGTACTGAGGGAGTGCTGCACTGTCAGAGGGTCAGTACTGAGGGAACGCTGCACTGTTGGAGAGTCAGTTCTAAGGGAGCACTGCACTGTCGGAGAGTCAATACTGAGGGAGCACTGCATTGTCGGAGGGTCAGTACCGAGGAAGCGCTGCACTGTTGGAGAGACAGTACTGAGGGAGCGCTGCACTGTCGGAGGGTCAGTACTGAGCGAGTGCTGCACTGTCGGAGGGTCAGTACTGAGGGAGTGCTGCACTGTCAGAGGGTCAGTACTGAGGGAACGCTGCACTGTTGGAGAGTCAGTACTGAGGGAGCACTGCACTGTCGGAGGGTCAGTACTGAGCGAGTGCTGCACTGTTGGAGGATCAGCACTGAGGGACTGCTGCATTCCCAGCAGGATCTAATTGAGTTCTGGTGGCATCACAAAATATGAGTTATTGATTGTCAAATGGAATATGACATAGGGTGTGTTATGCTAGCTGAGGCTAGATTACCCCCCACCATTCCCCCTGGATCACACACAGGACTGATAATACTGCAGGTAATAGCATCTGATAGACACCAGCTAACAGGCTGACATGGATTATCAGTGACTTTTGCCAAAGTACAGAGAAATCTTTCTGTATATTCTATTATTGAGAGACCTCGGTTATGGGCTAGTGTCTAAGAGAAAAAACTATGTCTTCTAGTTTGTAAATATATACCAAAGTGAGGTTTGTGGAGGGGTGGGCGGGGAGGCTGGTCCCAATCTGTTTCCTCTGAGTTATTTTTGCTCGCAGTCGATGGCAGGTTCCTGTGATCGATCACGTGAGTTTGTAACTTCCCTCTGAGGCAGTAGATGAGGGGGAATCTCGTGACTCACAGCTCCTGAGTGTACTGATGAGTTGTTAAGCATTAACAGGAGATGAAGCTGCTGCTTTATATACCTGGAGTGTGACACTGTCCTTACATCACCAGTTAACTGAAGGTGCTGAATTTCGGCATACAGTATGGAAAGCAGTACCAGATGTCTCTTAGTGTGTCCAAGTGGCCAATTTATACAAGTGGCATGGACAATGTGTGTATGTTTGACAGGTTATTCTACTGTATTCTGGTATCACAGCCCAGCCTGACACACGCATCCATGCACCTTCCAGCAGTAGTCATTGGAGTAGAGGGCTGCAGGCTGATTTTTACCCCAGCCTACAGTAGGATGATGCTGACGCAAACCTTGTACTGCTAATATCAGACAACACTTGGCAGCACCCCACATGATCTGCATGGCATTGGGCAGAGTATTTACCTCTGGCTCTGTAGGTCACTCTCACCTCAGAGACAGGAGATCGTGGGTTCATGTTCCACTCCAGAGACTTCAGCCCATTATCCAGGCCAACTAAAGGAGCACTGCACTGTCGGAGGGTCAGTACTGAGGGAGCACTGCACTGTTGGGGGAGAGTACTAAGGGAGCACTGCATTGTCGGAGGGTCAGTACTGAGGGAGAATTGCACTGTTGGGGGACAGTACTGGGGGAGCACTGCACTGTTGGGGGACAGTACTGAGGGAGCACTGCACTGTTGGTGGACAGTACTGAGGAAGCACTGCACTGTCGGAGGGTCAGTACTGAGGGAGCACTGCACTATTGGGGGACAGTACTGAGGGAGCACTGCACAGTTGGGGGACAGTACTGAGGGAGCACTGCACTGTTGGGGGACAGTACTGAGGGAGCACTGCACTGTCAGAGGGTCAGTACTGAGGGAGCACTGCACTGTTGGGGGTCTGTACTGAGGGAGCACTGCACTGTCGGAGGGTCAGTACTGAGGGAGCACTGCACTGTCCGAGGGTCAGTACTGAGGGAGCATTGCACTGTCGGAGTGTCAGTACTGAGGGAGCACTGCACTGTCGGAGGGTCAGTACTGAGGGGGTGCTGCACTGTCAGAGAGTTAGTACCGAGGGAGCGCTGCACTGTTGGAGGTCAGTAGAGGGAGGGCTGCACTGTCGAAGGGGCAGTACTGAAGGAGTACTGCACTGTTAAACGGGCAGTACTGAGGGAGTGCTGCACTGTTGGAGGGTCAGTACTGAGGGAGTGCTGCACTGTCGAAGGGGCAGTACTGAAGGAGTACTGAGGGAGCGCTGCACTGTTGGAGGGGCAGTACTGAAGGAGCGCTGCACTGTCGGAGGGGCAGTAGTGAGGAAGCACTGCACTGTCGGAGGGGCAGTAGTGAGGAAGCACTGCACTGTCGGAGGGTCAGTACTAAGGGAGCGCTGCACTGTCGGAGGGACAGTACTGAGGTAGTGCTGCATTGTCAGAGGATCAGTACTGAGGGAGCACTGCACTGTGGGAAGTACCTTATTTTGGATGAGGCCAATTCTGCCCTCTCAGATGACCATAAAAGATCCCATGGCAAGATTAGAGTAGCAGGGGGAGTACTGCCCCGTGTCCTGGGGCCAATATTTATCCCTAACCAACCATCACTAAAACAGATGATCTGGCCATTATCACATTGCTGTTCGTGGGGGCTTGCTGTCCTAAATTACAGCAGTGACAACAGTACAAAAAGAGTTTTTCATTGGCTGTAAAGCACTTTGTGATGTTCAGTGTTTGTGAATGCAACTGGGTAAATGCAAATATTTAAAATCTTTCTTTTTTTATTCTGGTGCACTACAACAGAGACAACCTGATGCACAGCACACACCATCTCAATACGATGAATCAGATGAAGATTGTTCTGTGGGCGGACAGCATAGGAAAATGAGTAATCTGAATCACATAGGTTCTTACTGTGAATTTATAAAATGCTTGGATCTTGTTTGCCACCTACCTATCTTGTGCAGATTGTGGTTTTGTTAAAAGTGTGATTTGACTGAATATCAAAGCCTTGTAGAGGCAATTGTTCAGCAAGGTACATTTCCCCCAGCAACCCCAGCACCAGTTTCTGCAGCTACACAAAAAGCTGTTATGCAAATTGCAGAAAGACCTTGTACAGAGCCACATCTCAGAAATGTAGAAAGCGCTTCACAAGTAGTGACTTAACTGTGAAGAATGAATGTTTTTATATAGACTACGCCAGTATTAGTTTGAATCTGCCCAATACACTGCGCGTAAAATTGAAGTGGCTGCTCCCAATAGTACTGAAGGAGGGCTCGTTGTGGAAGGCTGCCTTTTGGAAAGACACCGAGGTCTCCACCTGTCCTGTTCAGGCGGATATAGATGTTCCCATGGCACTATTTGACAAGCAAGGTGTTCCCAGTGTCCTGGCCAATATCATCCCTTCGAACAAAACAGATTTCGAGGCCATTCATCTCACTGTTGTTTGTGGGATCTTGCTGTATGTAAATTGGCTGCTGCATTTGCCTACATTACAACAGTGACTACAGGTCAATGTCATTTATTGACTGTTACCTTGTTGGGATGTCCTATGAACATAATAGGCACCCGATAAATGTAAGTTCTTTCTTGCAGCCAGGGCATCCAAGAAGCAGCAATGACATAGATGACCAAAGAGTGCATAGTTCCCACAAACAGCATAGCGATAACGACCAGATAATCCATTTTTAGCTGTTGATTGAGGGATAAATATTGTCCCAGGACACCGGAGAGAACTCCCCTGCTCTTCTTCAAAACAGTGGCCATGGGATCTTTTATGTCCACTTGAGAAAGAAGACAGTGCCTTGGATTAATGTCTCCTCTAACAGTGCAGCGCTCCCTCAGTACTGACCCTCCAGCAATGCGGCACTCTCTCAGTCCTGACCCTCTGACAGTGCAGCACTCATTCTGTACTACCTCTCCGACAGTGCAGCGCTCCCTCAGTACTGCCCCTCCAACAGTGCAGCGCTCCCTCAGTACTGACCCTCTGACAGTGCAGCACTCATTCTGTACTACCTCTCCGACAGTGCAGCACTCCCTCAGTCCTGACCCTCTGACAGTGCAGCACTCATTCTGTACTACCTCTCCAACAGTGCAGCGCTCCCTCAGTCCTGACCCTCTGACAGTGCAGCACTCATTCTGTACTACCTCTCCGACAGTGCAGCGCTCCCTCAGTACTGCCCTTTCAACAGTGCAGCGCTCCCTCAGTAGTGCACTGGAAGTGTCGGCCTGGATTATGTGCTCAAGTCTCTGGAGTGGGACTTGAACCCATAACCTTCTGACTCGAGACGAGAGTGCTAGCAACTGAGCCATGGCTGACACAGACCAGGGTTTTCTGAGTGTAGCCAGCACCAACAGCCTCAAGGCAAAGCAGCGGGGCCTCATATAGGTGTATGCAAAGGGGCTAATTCCCCTTTCAGGCTTGAGGCACTGCATGCCCGTTATCGTTAACGATAAGAAGCGCGGTGCACTTCCTTATCTTAATGAACTTCCTGCCACCATACTGCAGGCCTAGGAGGCAATGTTGGAGCCTAGAAAACAGGCTCCATGTGGCCTTTTTCCAAGCCGGTTTGTCTCTGGAAACAACTATGTCCCACAACCCTTGTTAAAACTACGGCATTTCTTTGCATCTAACCATCTTCTATCAGACTTTCACGTGTTCGTTGCTGACCCTGAGTGCTCAAACTGATCTGGTACCAACATGTGTCATGCTTGGCAAGCAGAAAATTTATAACAGAGAAAAATGTAGTATCAGATAAATATTTTGTTGGGGGTGCTGGAGAGAGAACAGTTCTGAGAAATTCCAAAAGCACTGAATTACTGCAGGTAGGAGAAATAGCACTTGAATGTGTTAAGGTACAAAGATGCAAAATGTTCTTTGTGGTTTTGTATTTTGCCTGATTGCTGCACATACTGTAAATGGGAATTCACCTGGAGTCTTTCTCAGTTCCTCAGTGTACTCACACCACCTCCCTCCTCATTTTGTATAGAAAAGATAATCCTCCCAAACTCATGACCTCTACTATCGAGAAGGACAAAGGCAGCAGACAAATGGGAACACCACCAAGTTCCCCTCCCAGACACACACCATCCTGACTTGGAACTATATCACAGTTCCTTCACTGTCACTGGGTCAAAATCCTGGAACTCTCTCCCTAACGGCACTGTGGGTGTACCTTCACCGCACAGACTGCATCGATTCAAGAAGGCGGCTCACCACCACCTTCTCAAGGCACAAATAGGGATGGGCAACAAATTTCAGCATTGCTAGTGAGACCCATATCCCAAGAATTAGTTACAAACTGGCCCTAGTGAATCCTTAAAATTAGTCAAGATTTCCATTCCTGATTACTACTCGGTAGGTAGCCTTCGGCGTGCGTTTTAGGAGAGGGTGGTACTTGCTTATGGAACCCTCACAGAAACTGGCCATTTGGGGAAGGGGTACGTGAGGATCACTAACACCTGAGAAAATACACCCCACTTCCCCCGCAAAAAAGCAGAAAAGACCATCATCAGGGGAAGTAAGTCACCCTGCAAGTCATTCTCTCTGGTGCAAACTGCTCGTGTATCTGGCACAAAAGGGGAGGAAACAGGGGAAAATGAAAATTATTCTTTGCTTGAACAGGGTGAGGTTATATAACAGTGCGACACATTTATAGCAGAGCTGAACTCACTGGTAAGTACCTTATGCAAATACATGAGTTCACTAAGAAACAAAATTGAAACTACTTTCCATGCCTTTCCGTAAATGTCATTATTAACTGTTGAGGAGTAAAGAGCATCTGCAAAATGAGCAACAACATTTACTTCACTGCACAGAGAGCAGTCTGTTCATCTAAAGGTCTCTGTGTGGATTATGTTCTAAATAAGATTGACACACTGCAAATCCACTGTCCACAAATCCAAGATTTGTCACCAAAATATTTGAGAATTATCTTTTTTGTTAATGACCTCTTCTCCTGTCCTGACAGTTCTTTGGCTAAAGGCTTCCCTTGGACTCTAGCCTATATTTATGTTTCTGTCTATTTGTCAAATATATTAAAATCAGATTATATCAAATTGAGTGTCTAGACTGGAACAAGATGCTACATTTTTTTGGCTAATTTAATGACCTTCTGCTCCTGCCTGAATTCGCCTGAGGAAGCCTGAGTTAGTGTGACAGGTATACAGCCCCAGGTGCCAATTCCTCCGGAGCGGGTCTACAGCGCCTCTCCTTGCCTCAGAATGTCCCAAAGAACTTTACAGCCAATTTTAGGAGTGTAGCCACTGTTGTAATGTAGGAAACGTGGCAGCCAATTTGCACACAGCAAGCTCCCACAAACAGCAAGGTGATAAATGACCAAATCACCCGTTTTTAGTGAAAACAAAAGGAAAAATACTGTGGATGCTGGAAATCTGAAAAAAACCCAGAAAGTGCTGGAAATACACAGCAGCAGGTCTGGCAGCATCCGTGGAAAGAGAAACAGAGTTAACGTTTCAGGTCTGTGACTTTTCATCACAATTAATGATGGTTGAGAGATAAATATTGGCCCATGTGATATACAAAGTATTGCTCTGCTCAGTGGGTAGCCTTCTCACCACTGGGTCGGAGAGCTGAGGATTAAAGTCCCACTCTAAAAACTTGTGTAAAAATCCAAACTGACAAATTCCTCTGCTCTTCTTTTCCATGCTCCTGAGAGGGAAGATGAGGCCTCCAACAGTGCGGCATTCCCACAGTACTGACCCTCTGACAGTGCGGTGCTCCCTCAGTACTGATCTTCCGACAGTGCGGCATTCCCACAGTACTGACCCTCTGACAGTGCAGTGCTCCCTCAGTACTGACCCTCCGACAGTGCGGCACTCCCTCAGTACTGACCCTCTGACAGTGCAGTGCTCCCTCAGTACTGACCCTCCGACAGTGCGGCACTCCCTCAGTACTGACCCTCTGACAGTGCAGCGCTCCCTCAGTACTGCCCCTCCGACAGTGCGGCATTTCCACAGTACTGACCCTCTGACAATCATATTTGTGATAAAAACAAGAAATGCTGGAACCATTCAGCAGGTCTGGCAGCATCTGTGGAAAGAGAAGCAGAGTTAACGTTTCGGGTCAGTGGCCCTTTTGCTTTTATCATATTTGTGATCCTTGGTTCTGGAAATCCCCCACCAGTGCAAAATTAGATGATGAGTGGGATTTTGAAAACACAGGGACATTTTTAGGGGAATTTCTTCGAATTGATGAGACTCCGTTCATCACCACAACTCTTTGGAGTTATGAATGGATCGATCCTTGTTTATTTTCCCAAGCTCTTGACTTGACCTGCAAAGACAGTCTCTCATCAACTGTCACTTACAGGTGACATGTGTTAGTGACTTTACCACAGAAAGAAAATAAGATGAGTTGGTGATTGGGAACAACTTTGCAGTGAAGGTCACTCCAATATCTATAAGCAAAACACATAAATTTGATGAAATGTTGGAAGTAGCTAAGTGAGGGTGTCACAGTTTGTGATATTTTTAGTAAATGGGGGGCTCTGTTTTAACTCTTAATGAGATGATGTGCTATTTTATAATGAAAAGGAGACTTACACCATGTGATCTACACAGTATTGCTCTGGCATGGGTAGTCTCTTGCCACTAAGTCAGAGAGTCGTGGATTTGAGTCCCACTCCAGAGATCTGAGTAAAAACTCCAGGCTGACTCTCCCAGCACAGTACTGAAGGAGCGCTGCACTATCCGAGGGTCAGTACTGAGGGAGCACTGCACTGTCCAAGGGTCAGTACTGAGGGAGCACTGCACTGTCCGAGGGTCAGTACTGAGGGAGCGCTGCACTGTCGGAGGGTCAGTACTGAGGGAGCACTGCACTGTCCGAGGGTCAGTACTGAGGGAGCACTGCACTGTCCAAGGGTCAGTACTGAGGGAGCACTGCACTGTCCAAGGGTCAGTACTGAGGGAGCGCTGCACTGTCCGAGGGTCAGTACTGAAGGAGCGCTGCACTGTCGGAGGCTCAGTACTGAGGGAGCACTGCACTGTCCGAGGGTCAGAACTGAGGGAGCACTGCACTGTCCGAGGGTCAGTACTGAAGGAGCGCTGCACTATCCGAGGGTCAGTACTGAGGGAGCACTGCACTGTCCGAGGGTCAGTACTGAGGGAGCACTGCACTGTCCAAGGGTCAGTACTGAGGGAGCACTGCACTGTCCAAGGGTCAGTACTGAGGGAGCGCTGCACTGTCGGAGGGTCAGTACTGAGGGAGCACTGCACTGTCCAAGGGTCAGTACTGAGGGAGCACTGCACTGTCCAAGGGTCAGTACTGAGGGAGCACTGCACTGTCCAAGGGTCAGTACTGAGGGAGCGCTGCACTGTCGGAGGGTCAGTACTGAGGGAGCACTGCACTGTCCGAGGGTCAGTACTGAGGGAGCGCTGCACTGTCGGAGGGTCAGTACTGAGGGAGCGCGGCTCTGTCGGAGGGTCAGTACTGAGGGTGCGCTGTACTGTCGGAGGGTCAGTACTGAAGAGTGCTGCACTGTCAGAGGGTCAGTACTGAAGGAGCGCTGCACTGTCGGAGGATCAGTATTGAAGGAGCATTGCACTGTCGGAGGGTCAGTACTGAGGGAGCGCTGCGCTGTCGGAGGGTCAGTACCGAAGGAGCGCTGCACTGTCAGAGGGTCAGTACAGAGGGAGTGCTGCACTGTCTGAGGGTCAGTACTGAGGGAGCGCTGCGCTGTCGGAGGGTCAGTACCGAAGGAGCGCTGCACTGTCAGAGGGTCAGTACTGAGGGAGCGCTGCGCTGTCGGAGGGTCAGTACCGAAGGAGCGCTGCACTGTCAGAGGGTCAGTACAGAGGGAGTGCTGCACTGTCGGAGGGTCAGTACTGAGGGAGTGTTGCGCTGTCACAGGGTCAGTACTGAGGGAGCGCTGCGCTGTCGGAGGGTCAGTACCGAAGGAGCGCTGCACTGTCAGAGGGTCAGTACAGAGGGAGTGCTGCACTGTCGGAGGGTCAGTACTGAGGGAGTGTTGCGCTGTCAGAGGGTCAGTACTGATAGTGTCTTTAATTCTTTAATTAGTCATAGAGTAATACAGCATTGAAACAGGCCCTTCGGCCCACCGAGTCTGTGCCGACCATCAACCACCCATTTACACTAATCCTACATTATCCCATATTCCATACCACATCCCCATCTTCCCTCAATTCTCCTACTACCTACTTACACTAGGGGCAATTTACAAAGACCAATTTACCTATCAACCTGCAAGTCTTTGGCTGTGGGAAGAAACCGGAGCACCCGCCGGAAACCCGCACAGTCACAGGGAGAAATTGCAAACTCCGCACAGGCAGTACCCAGAACTGAACCCAGGTCGCTGGAGCTGTGAGGCTGCAGTGCTAACCACCGCGCTGCACTGTCGGAGGGTCAGTACTGAGGGAGTGCTGCACTGTCGGGAGGGTCAGTACTGAAGGAGCGCTGCACTGTCGCAGGGTCAGTACTGAGGGAGCGCCACACCTTCGGAGGGTCAGCACTGAAGGAGCACCGCACTGAGGGCCACGAATGAAGGAGTGCTGCACTGGAACGTCAGTACTGAGGGATCGCTGCACTGTCAGAGGGTTAATACTGAGGGAGCACTGCGCTGTCGGAGGGTCAGTACTGACAGAGTGCTGCACTGTCGGAGGTGCCATCTTTCAATTTAGATGTGAAACTGACTCAGGTGGATGTAAAATATCCATAGCTCTACTTCAAAGAGGAGCAGGGGTGTTCTTCCCAGTGCCTGGGCTAACATCTCTCAACTAACATCACTAAAGCAGACAATCCAGTCACTATCACATGGTTGTTTGTGGGAGCTTGCTGTGCACCAATTACCTGTTGCATTTCCAATATTTCATCAGTGACTACATTTCACAAGTACTTCATTGGCTGTAAAGAGAAGTTGAGGTAGAAGATCAGACACGACCTTGGAGCAGGTTCAAAGCAGTGTCTAGCCTAATCCTGCTCCTATTTCTTATGGCCATAAAGCACTTTGGGACATCCTGAGGTTGTGAATGTCATTCTGTAAATGCAAGTTCTTTCCTTCTCAAGAGGCAGAGATAAAGATCAAGAAATACTACAAAAAAAGCCTACTGCTGTGTTGGGAGAGAATGGAAAAAATGACTATTTTGTGGGAACTATTATGCGTTCAATTATTCTTCCATTCATTTTTCTCAATCCTTTCCTGAAGATAGTGACTCATACAGTTCCACAGGCAGACCCAGTTTTAGGCCGCTAGACAGTCGCTGCAGTCGCGCCTTTGTTTAAAAAAAAACTTTGGTCTCTATGTTTTTGGAACTTAATGTCTGCAATGGTGGAGGTTTGTGGTATTTCTACTGAGGGACGGGACCACAGACGGGTCCAAGAAGCCTGGCTGCAGGATAGCTTTGATGCTTTGAGTTAAAGCACTTCAGAGGCAGGACGGGGTGGGCATCCACCTCATTAACTAGGGTTGCCAACCTCCAGGATTACAAAAATTGTGCTTTATAATTTTCGTTTTACTAGTTATATAAATATTGGACTGTTTGGCCAAGTCAAGAATCATACAGTCATGTAACCAAGAGTCTTTGGGCTTTCTGATTGGCTGCATAAAGGTGGGGTGCCGCGACGATGGACGTGTCAGGCGACCAATGGTGGGAGCATGGTGGCGGGAAGGGGTGGTTGGATATGAATCCTCCAGGAAAATCTCCAACCAGAGTTGGCAACTCAATCCTAAGTCGATGTAACTGGAACACCATGTTTTGGGCTGTTCATAGGGTAACTGCTAATTGAGGTAAAGAATCTCTAAGATGCTGGGTATAGCAGTCTGGTGGTTATGGTGCTAGACTAGCACCTCAATCCAGAGTTCAAATCCCACCATGGTAAACTGCGACACTGTTACTTGGCTGAACTGGAGGCTGGTGCTAAGAAAATTGAACATGGAAGTTGCTGCCTGGTTGTAAAATGTCCTTCGCCTCTACCCTAGTCTGGCCCACATGTGACTCCAGTCCTAAATTACATTTTTGACCATCAATGGCCTAGCAAGCCAAACAGTTGGTATGGAAAATAAATGGGTTATTGCCCACATCCTGAGAACAGAGGGAGGTGGCATCAGATTCCACGGAAACTTTCAAAGGGCAAACAGACACGTACTTAATGAGAACTAATTTTTTAAGCCTGTGAGCAGAAACCTGGGGTGTGGGACTAATTGGATAACTCTTTCAAAGAGCCGACAGAGGCACGACAGGCAGAAAGGCCTCCTTCTGTGTTGTACAATTTTATGAAATTAACTTTTGTTTATAAAATGCAGTTGATTTGACACTTCAGTTAAAAAAAGTGTTTGTGCTCTGTTATTTCTACATGTTGTACCTAAGGCAGTTTAACTTGAGTGGTTTGGGAAATGGATAGGTTCCCTGGTGCAGTAAGGGTAACACCCTCAGATTGTTAAGATGCTTTATTGGGTCAATTCACTAAGTTATCATCCTCCATGAATAAAGACATCACCCTGGGGTGTTACCAAGCCCCAGAAATAATAACAGTTGGAGTTTACAGCAGTCAACGGGAAACTGTTGAAACAGAAATAGTAAATGCTGCAGAGGATATTAAAATCAGATAGAAATTGTTCTTAAAAAATGTAGCATGCTAATATCTTGAGGTGAGATGTTTTCGATAAACCAAGAGCTCGGTTTATTATTGTGCTGTTCCTGTCCTCGCACAGGATGCACCAACTCTAGATACCGACACTGAGGACATTAAAGTTGCCCTCGTCTGTTATTCTCAGGTGGCAGGAAAAGTTGATAAGGCTGTTAAAAAGCATATGGGATCCTTGTCCTTATGTGGGGTTATTATAGGATATTGTCCTATATCCGTATTGGCCTAACGTGGAGTATTGTTGGATATTGTCATACACCTTATGTAAATTCAGCAACTTGGAAACATTTTAAAGTCTGGGTAATACTCTAATGGGAATACAATCAATGAGATGATAAAACACAACCCCTTACATGCAGTGTATAAGATATAGGTAACACTACTCACATACCAGGGACTCCTTTAGAAGGTTGCAGGCATGTCATCTTGACTGCTTATGCTAGCCTCAACAAGAGTAAATCAAAAGTCCCCAAGCAGCCCCAATATTTGTATATTTTATATTGATAATTAGGTCCTACTATGAAATGTCACTGTGTTTAATCGTTTTTAACTACATCTGGCAAATCTGCCTTCAACAAGTCTTCACAATAGGATCTGTTTTTTGGTCAATGTACTCACTAATAAGAACCTGTGGACCAGTTATGGTCTTGCTCCTTATCTAATCCAAGTATATTTATAACACAAGCCTATGCATGTTATTATCTCTTCTCGTGGTTGGTAAATGAGGTAATGTTTCTACAATTTTAGGCCAGACCTTCTATTAATATGTGGATCTGTATTTTAAAAGCTGACCCTGGCTGTCCAAGCTGGTACATCATTACTTACAAAATCCAGGCAGCGGGACATGTGCAGGATCTATCTGCCTCTGTGCTCGCTGACCTACACTGGCTCTGTGACCGGCAATGCCTCGATTTAAAAATTCTCACCTTTATGTTCAAAACCCTCCATGGCCTCGCATCCGCATCGCCACCCCCACACCACCCTCCAATCTCTGTAACTTCCTTCAGGCCTACAATGTTCCCTCTAATTTTTCTTCAATGTGCACAGCCTGTTTGTTGCATCACGCATTCCGTTTAAGATTGTTGCACAGCCACACATCTTAAAGGGAGTGCTGCTTATGCATGGCTTGTTAGGTCCCCTGTATGGCACATTCCCAAGCAGATTAGAGGGAATACTGCCTACAACCTTCCGGATCCTTGGGTCCTTAACAGATATCTTTGCAACTTCCTTAAACACGGGTGAGGTCCCGGAGGACTGGAGAATTGCTAATGTTGTCCCCTTGTTTAAGAAGGGTAGCAGGGATAATCCAGGTAATTATAGACCGGTGAGCCTGACGTCAGTGGTAGGGAAGCTTCTGGAGAAGATACTGAGGGATAGGATCTATTCCTATCTGGAAGAAAATGGGCTTATCAGTGATAGGCAACATGGTTTTGTGCAGGGAAGGTCATGTCTTACAAACTTAATAGAATTCTTTGAGGAAGTGACAAAGTTGGTTGATGAGGGAAGGGCTGTAGATGTCGTATACATGGACTTTAGTAAGGCGTTTGATAAGGTTCCCCATGGTAGGCTGATGGAGAAAGTGAAGGCGCATGGGGTCCAAGGTATACTAGCTAGATGGATAAAGAACTGGCTGGGCAACAGGAGACAGACAGTAGCAGTGGAAGGGAGTTTCTCAAAATGGAGACGTGTGACCAGTGGTGTTCCACAGGGATCCGTGCTGGGACCACTGTTGTTTGTGATATACATAAATGATTTGGAGGAAAGTATAGGTGGTCTGATTAGCAAGTTTGCAGACGACACTAAGATTGGTGGAGTAGCAGATAGTGAAGGGGACTGTCAGAGAATACAGCAGAATATAGATAGACTGGAGAGTTGGGCAGAGAAATGGCAGATGGAGTTCAATCAGGGCAAATGCGAGGTGATGCATTTTGGAAGATCTAATTCAAGAGTGAACTATACAGTAAATGGAAAAGTCCTGGGGAAAATTGATGTACAGAGAGATTTGGGTGTTCAGGTCCATTGTTGCCTGAAGGTGGCAAGGCAGGTCAATAGAGTGGTCAAGAAGGCATACGGCATGCTTTCCTTCATCGGACGGGGTATTGAGTACAAGAGTTGGCAGGTCATGTTACAGTTGTATAGGACTTTGGTTCGGCCACATTTGGAATACTGCGTGCAGTTCTGGTCGCCCCATTACCAAAAGGATGTGGATGCTTTGGAGAGGGTGCAGAGGAGGTTCACCAGGATGTTGCCTGGTATGGAGGGCACTAGCTATGAAGAGAGGTTGAGTAGATTAGGATTATTTTCATTAGAAAGACGGAGGTTGAGGGGGGACCTGATTGAGGTGTACAAAATCATGAGAGGTATAGACAGGGTGGATAGCAAGAAGCTTTTTCCCAGAGTGGGGGATTCAATTACTAGGGGACACGAGTTCAAAGTGAAAGGGGAAAAGTTTAGGGGGGATATGCGTGGAAAGTTCTTTACGCAGAGGGTGGTGGGTGCCTGGAACACATTGCCAGCGGAGGTGGTAGACGCGGGCACGATAGCGTCTTTTAAGATGTATCTAGACAGATACATGAATGGGCAGGAAGTAAAGAGATACAGACCCTTAGAAAATAGGCGACAGGTTTAGATAGAGGATTTGGATCGGCGTAGGCTTGGAGGGCCTGTTCCTGTGCTGTAATTTTCTTTGTTCTTTGAATCTCTGCGCTCCTCCAATTCTGGCCTCTTGCACATCCCCAATTTTCATCACTCCACCTTTGGCGGCCGTGCCTTCAGCCGACTGGGCCCTAAACTCTGGAATTCCTTCCCCAAACCTCTCCATCTCCCTCTCCTCCTTTAAGTTGTTCCTTAAAACCTACCGCTTTGACCAAGCTTCTGGTCACCTGTGGCTTGGGGTTGAGTTTTATCTGATAATGCTCCTGTGAAGAATCTTGGGATGTTTTACATGAAAAGTGCGATGTAATACAAGTTGTTGAAATGAACTATTTGCGACCAGTGAAGACAGCTTTAACTATCATAGCTCACTAAGGCTTCCTGGTGGTAGCACTCGGGCAGTGCAGCATTGCACACAGATGAGCTACAAGTAACTGTAAACTCATCTCAACTGAGCAGCACTAGAGGGTGCTACCACTAGCCTAGAAAGGAGGGGGAAAAGAAGCCACAAATCTTGCTCCTGATTACTATGGAAAGTGTGAGTAAGTCAAAGTTGGGCAAGGATGATAAAAGGATTGGACATGATGTTGATTCTGCAGTTGAATAGCTTGCCAACACCCCTCCGCACAAAGAATGAGAGATTGTACAAAGTTCTGAAGGGTGCTAGCATTCACGGAACTGCACCGCAGCACACATCAGTAAGATAATTACATCCATGGAATTGCATCGAGTCTACAGCACAGAAGCAGGCCATTCAGCCCAGCTGCTCCATGCCAGTGTTTATGCTCCACATAAACCTCCTCCCACGCCTCTTCATCTCACCCTATCCTTCTATTCCTTTATCCCTCATGTTTATCCAGCTTCCCCTTAGATGTATCTATACTATTCACCTCAACTACTCCCTGTGGTAGCAAGTTCCACATTCTTGCCACTCCCTGGGTAAAGCAGTTTCTCCTGAATTCTCTTCTGAATTTATTAGCAAAAGAAACAGGGGGGCGAAGAGAATTCTTTTTATACAGTAGGTCGTTATGATCCGGAACGCCTGAGAGCATGACGGAAGCAGATTCAATACTAACTTCCAAAAGGGAACTGGATAAATACTAAATGTGCAGGGCTATGGGGAAAAGAGCATGGGCGGAATGAGACTAATTGGATAACTCTTTCAAAGAGCCAGCATGGGCATAATGGGCAGAATGGCCTGTGCTGTAAGATTCTATGACAGAGAATTGCAAAAAAAAAATTGAATTTCATTTGGCTCTCTGATGCTCAATGAATTATAGATCAATTTATTTTCATTTTAAATTTGCATTTTCACACATTAGGGCATAAATTACTCACATCACTATGATGCATTGCCTTAATTTCTCGCTGTGACTATCTTTCACTTTTATTATTCACAAGGATTTGCCCTGTGCTGACAGTTATTCACACTTTCACTGAGATTCTCCCTGTCATTGAGATTCACTGGTGATCCTACTGTTCCTCTTCATAGAGATTTGAAATTTCTGACTTTCTGTGCTGTTCAATGTGTTGGTGCTAGGAATTTCAAAAACTTTCATTTCAGGGACCACCCGTTTTCCCAAATTGGCCTGGGTTTGTTCACCTCTTCCAGGAGATTACAGCAGCTCTCTGGTGGGGTGGGGTGCGAAGTGTATTTATTACATGAGACAGGCTGAATGGACCAGAGGCTCTTTTCCCATTGCACCATTGGTCATTGTCGTTCTTATGTATTGCACCAATGTGGCAGTTTTCTGTTTCCCACATCAGCCATTTTCGTAAAGACAAGTATTTCTACAGCACAGGATGTCCCAAAGCATTTCACAGCCAATGCAGTGCTTTTGAAGTATGATCACTGATGTAATGTAGGAAACGCAGCAAGCTTCTACAAACAGCAATGTGATAATGATCAGTTAATCTGTTCTAGTGATTTTGGTTGAGGGAGTAATATTGACCAGGGCACTGGGCAAGAATTCCCCTGCTCTTCTTCAAAATAGTGCTGTGGGATCTTTAATGTCCACCGGGGCCTCAGTTGAACAAAAAGACGGCACCTCCAACAGTACAGCACTCCCTCAGTACTGGCACTGGGAGTATCAGCCTAGCTTATGTGCTCAAATCTCTGGAGTGGGACTTTGAACCCACAACCTTCTGATTCAGAGGCCAGAGTAATGGATTCTGCATTCAGTAGCCACACTGAGCAGTGGAAGAGATCGCTGGGGGCCTAGGTGGCGCATGGGGGTTTAGACACTGCTCTATCATCTTGCCAGTCCCAATCAGTGGGATGAAACTCTATCTGCTAGCTGTAAGAAATAAGTTCGCACATTGATTCAAATTTTATAGTGATTTAGACCCATAGCCCAAGCATTCTCCTGATAGATGCATTTAAGAGGAAGCTGGGTAAGTACACAAGCATGAGAGTAATAGGATTTGCTGATCGGGTAAGATGAAGAAAGGGTGAGAGGAGACTCAAGTGGAGCATAAACACCAGCACAGACCAGCTGGACAGCATGACCTGTTTTCTCTGCTGTAGACTTGTAGTTCTGGTCTTTTGTTGCTTGTTCAAGTATGTCAGACTATATGTAAGTAAGGGAAGGACTTAGATGGGACACTTGTGCTGATTCTTGATGGGCGACACTGGGGCCACACTGTCACCCATCAATCTAAATAGACTGAACTGTTGCATGCAGGGCAATTGTAGTGTCCCTACTGTTATCCAAGCAGAGCAGCCAACAGACCATGAATGGAACCTGGAACCCTCAGAATGTGTATGGTTCAGCTATTCACTGGGCGAGAAGAAACTACTGAAGTGTCGGCAAGAATCATGCTGTGCTTGGATTCCAGTTCTGTTTGGGCTAGGTATATGTTAAGCAGGAATATAGACAGAAAATGCTGGAAATACTCAGCAGGTCGAGCTGCATCTGTGCAGAGAGAAACAGAGTTAATGTCTCAGGGTCAGTGGCCTTTCATCAGAACTGAAGTTTGAGATTTAACAATTTTAAGTAAGTGCAGAGCCAGGGAGAAAGGTGGAGGGACGGAGTGACTAAGTGACAAAAGTGATGATGGTGCAAGGCAAAAGGAGATGGTAATGGAGCAAGCAAAGAAACAAATGATGGTTCTAGAGGAGATGTAAATGGCAACAGCAGAACCATTACCAGTACCTGCTGTCCCAAAAAGTGAGAGTGGTGGATATGATCTGAAGTTTTTGAACTCGGTGTTGGGTCTGGAAGGCTGTAAAGTGCCTGATTGAAAGGTAACATGCTTTGTTGGAACAGTGTAGCAGGCCAAGGATAGAGTGAGAGTGGGATGAAGAGGATAAGTTAAGCAGATGTCTCTGCATTTTTGTACCCTGTATGGATCTAGTATTTGTGTCATTAATCCCCAGTTTAAAAATGGAGTAGCTGTGAAAGGGGTAGGCAGCAGGAAATGCACTAGTTGCTCCAGTGCCAGCTTGGTTGACTTTCTGCACAAATCAAATGCTCGGCGTTAAGCAGAAGTTTTTGTTTAAGTAAAAAAGTCTTTATTCCTTTCTAAGTTTTTAATTTGGCTTCAGGACAAGGGGAAGAAAACTGTCAGCCAAAACAAAATCAATTTTCGATTCATTGATCTTTAACTATGTTTGATCACTGCATTGCCTTCAGAATCTTGTGTAAACAGTAAATCTGTCCATGGACAGAACATGTAATCGTATTTGGACTCTGCCATGCAGGTCGATTTACACACGATGTCCAAATGAGGCAGCTTCATATTCAGAGGAACATTGCAGCCTTCGCCCCCGCTGATGGCATTGGTACAGTGGCCCAATGGAAGGTTCCAGTTCTCAGGAAACACCACCCCATTCCTGCTGCCTGTTTGCCGGTGGGAAATAACCCTGTTTCCCTGTGAATCTTGGCTGAATAAAAGTGACAAAGTGCTCTGGTCGTTGCATGGTCTTTTCAACCGTTTAAAAGCCAGCGATTCAGCACCATGGGGGACATTCGAACAGTGCAGGAGTGACGGGGCCCCTGATGACAGCAGGGGTCTTTTCAAAGATGTTCGATTAAAGTTCATCTCCTTTCGAGTTGAAAACAGTACCGTGGGTCTAAAGACATTTTCCTTGTTCTCTGTAAATAAATCTTTGTCCCGGTCCGAGTTTAATTTCCTAGGCGAATGTACCGCCGCCTTCCTTTCCGATAACCCCTTTTCTCTATTCACAGTTTGCTGCGTGGAGGTGAGAGGGCCAAATAACCCTGCTTCGAAACTCTGCTTGCACAGGATTGCGGATTCAGCAAAAGGCCAATCTTCCGTGTTCCCCTCTCCAACAGGAGTTCCCTTGTCCAATGAGTAATTCACAGCCGGTGACCTTGTCACCTTTCTGTGCGAGATAACTCGGTTTTCTTGTGAATCTTGGGTAAAACCCAGCTGGGTTAAATTGTCAGGATGCACATTCGGCATGTCACTGGATGCAGAAACTTTGTCTGCAGTACCACGTGGGGACGGTGGCTCATGCACAACAATATCGATGCCTGCGCCATCTTGACAGAAACCTTGCCTTTGCTCTGACACCTGGTAACTCTGCTCATTTAATGCTAGTGTAGTGTTGCTGTGTGTAGTGCCACGAGGAGGGTCTCTCTCCTCTGAGCTACAGTGGACCGTTCTTAAAATTGTTGGCAACCTTTCCTGCTGGTCTGCAAGAGTGTAGCAGCCAAAGCTGCCCCTATGGAAATCACTATCAATGAGCAGCTCAGGCTGACCTATATACGTTTCCCCTTCAGTGATATTTTTACCAGAACCTGGTGAAGCAGCACCCACAGCCCTCAGGGATGATGTATGTTGGGGATTTGTAGGCTTACCTGTGAAGAAGAATAAATGGTAGAGAAATTGGGGTTTGACAGTTATCACTCCTCACTGCCTAATCACCATAAATTTACAAAATAGAGTTACATTGAACTTTACAGCACCGAAACAGGCCATTCAGCCCATCAGCTCCACACGAGCCTCTTCCCACCCTACTTCATCTCCCCCCATCAGCATTTCCTTCTATTTCTTTCCCCCTCATGTGTTTATCCAGCTTCCCCTTATATGTATCTATACTATTCACCTCAACCACTCTCACCACTCTCTGGGTAAAGAAGTTTCTCCTGAATTTTCTATTGGATTTATCTTATATTTATGGTCTCTAGTTCTGGTCTCCCCCACAAGTGGAAACATCTTCTCAACATCTACCCTATGAAACCCCTTTCAGAATCTTAAAGGCCTCTATCAGGTCACCCTTCAGTCACCCTCCCACAAGCGAAAAGACTTGCAGGTTGATAGGTAAATTGGCCATTATAAATTGTCACTAGTATAGGCAGGTGGTAGGGAAATATAGGGACAGGTGGGGATGTTTGGTAGGAATATGGGATTACTGTAGAATTAGTATAAATGGGTGGTTGATGTTCGGCACAGACTCGGTGGGCCGAAGGGCCTGTTTCAGTGCTGTATCTCTAATCTAATCTAATCTTCTCTTCGCTAGAGCCCCAGCCTGTTCAATCTCTCCTGATAGTTTGTGTATACACACACACACAAATGTATATTAGTCTTGCACCTAATGCACGTGCATCACACCTCAGACGTTACATTTCAAAGTACCAAAGAGAGAGAGAAAAGCCTCTAATTGTTATGACCTTGATAACCCCAGCCTCACCCAAGGGGTCAATTGTCAGGGATTTACACACTATTAATTTACAAAAACATCCCTTGGCAAGTAGCCTCAAGCAGCGAACTTAAAGTGACAGGGAAAGCTAAATATAGCCCCATTTAGAAACTGATCATCATTACTATATCCAGACCCCAAAATGACTGTGAGGAGCACCACAGGAAATTAACTAGTTTCTTCTTAATGGTTATTTGCTGGTTTACAGACAGACAATATTTAGCTCCAGTACTTAGCTTAAAAACATTCCATCGTTTTCTACACTTGCATGGTATAAGGAGAATCTGACAATTGGGAACCTGTGGATGACGCTGCTAAGTTATGCTGGCGTTTAACATTAACTGAGGTGGGGTGCTTATATCTATTTTTTGAAATAAGCATTTCAAATGTTTCCCCCACTTTCAAAACAAATCACAAATATATAAAGCAACACCAAATTTTAAAACAAATCAAATACAAAAATCAAATAGAGAAGCTGGGATTGTTCTCCTTAAAGCAGAGAGGGTTAAGGGGAGATTTAATAGATGTGTTCAAAATCATGAAAGGTTTTGATAGAGTAAGTAAGGAGAAACTGTTTCCACTGGCAGAAGGGTCACTTTTTAAGATAACTGGCAAAAGAACCAGAGGGAGAGATGAGAATTTTTTTTTCCACACAGTGAGTTGTTGTGATCTGGAATGCGCTGCCTGAAAGGGCGGATAAATAGTTGAAGGGGAAAATTTGCAGGGCTATGGGGGAAAGAGCAGAGGGGAATGGGACTAATTGGATAGCTCTTTCAAAGAGCCGACACAGACACAATAGGCTGAATGGCCTCCTTCTGTGCTGTATCGTTCTAATGATTTAGTGATCTAATAAACACCTCAATGAGATCACCCCTTAATCTTCTACTGAATTACTTTCCCATATAGAGTACCTGGTCTGAGAGGAACTGGTCAAGTTAAAGACAGCTCCTGCACCACAGCGTTTTTGAATGTGCCTTGAATTTACATTATTCCATGGCTGCGTAAATGAAATGAAGCAAAGGAAAGTTACTGTACCTTTGGACTTTGAGAGAAAGAAGGAAGGGACAGTTGTCTGTTTGGTGCACCGCTGGGGAACCCTCGTCTGTGTGAAATTGAGAGCAACTTCAATGTTGTGCTTCCTTCTGGACAGGGGATTCAGCAGTGTTGAAATGGAATGGGTCTGAAAAGAAATTTTAATAAAAGTAAGGTTAGGAAAAACTTTCCACCAGCAGGAATTGAAAGCCAGAGACAATAAGAGATCATGCTTGAATGTTCTACATCACTGGTTAGGCCTCAGCTGGAGTTATGTGAACAATTTTGGGCATCACATTTCAGACAAGATGTAAAGGCCTTAGATATAAATTTAGCATCGAGCCACATAAGGAGATATTAGGACAGGTGACCAAAAACTTGGGCAAAGAGGTAGATTTTAAGGAGCATTTTAAAGGAGGAGAGAAAGAGAGGCGGAGAGAAATGAACAGGAGAATGGGAATTTCAAATTCAAGGCGATACTAGACTTGGAGCCAGCAAACAGCAGTGAGCAGGGAGGGGTGATGGGTGAATGTTGCAAAGAATGGTCACTCAAAATATGAAGGTAACCAAACCTTGTGAAATGATTCCAGCAAGAGTGAGTGCCTTTAGAGAGGAGGGGAGAGAAATGAGTCCTGCGTTATAGTTTATAACAAGGTAACACCAATCCCAAAAATACCAACCTTCACTTTCCTTCTCTTTAGCTCGCGTGTGTCCAACCAAACCCCACATTCCTCCTCTTTCGGGTTTCCAAGTTTCTTCTTGTGTTTCATTGTCAAATGTAGGGTGGATAGTGTTGGCACTGGGCAGGCTAAAAAAAAACACAAATCAGTCAATATACTTAAACTGTGCAATCTGCTGTTTGGGCAATACTTCTTTTAGAGTCTTTCCTTTGTGGAAAGCATTGCTTCCTAATAGATGACCTGCATCATGAGCGTCAGCAGCCTATTGAATTATACAGCCATTAAACCCAAACTCAATGCCATCTTCACTCGACATTACAATAGGAATCACGGCAGAGTGGGGGGTGGGGGTGAAATGGTGGGCGATTGAGTAGGGGGTTGGACAGAAGGTGAGGTATTAGAGTGGGAGGACTTGGAGAGGGCGCAGGGGAGATTTTAAAATAACTCGCATTTCTCTTGCGCCGGTCACCGCCTCAGAACATCCCAAAGTGCTTCACAGCCAATGAAGTACCTACTGAGGCGCAGTCACTGTTGTAAAGTAGGAAACGTGGCTGCCAATTTGCACACAGCAAGATCCCACGTGATTATGGACAGATAATCCTTTTTTTTTAAGCGATGTCCGTCGAGGGACAAATACTGGAATGGTCTCAGAGATGAGAGACTTCAGTTAATGTGGAGAGACTGGAGAAGCAGGGATTGTTCTCCTTAGAGAAGTGAAGGTTAAGGGGAGATTTAATAGAGGCGTTCAGAATTATGAGGGGTTTTGATGGGAGTAAATAAGGAGAAAGTGTTTCCAGTGACAGGAGGCTCGGTAACCAGAGGGACACAGATTGAAGATAATCAGTAAAAGACCCAGAGGGGGAGATGAGGAGAATGTTTTTTACACAGTGAGTTGTTGTGATCTGGAACGCGCTGCCCTTATGGTGGAAGCAAATTCAATAGTAACTTTCAAAAGGAAATTGGATAAATACTGGAAGGGAAAGTTTACAGGGCTGTGGGGTTAAGATCCAGCACAGATACGCAGTAGTTAGATTTTCCGTTTGGATGATTTCGGTTCTTCCTGTAAGAAGTTGTTTCCAACTGTAAAAACATCTGAAAATATATATATTATTTAAAAGGAGCAGTTTGATGGTTAAAATTATGAGGTAAAAATCGCTTCGAAAATTCCCACCTATATTTTTATAACGATGAAATTTTGTTTTGAAGTGGTTATTCTGAGGTAATTGTTTTTCATTCATTCGCCCCCGAACCGACATCAACCGCCGCTTCTCCCGCTCCCGCCGCTTTGGCGCCTTGCGCGCGTGTCCGTGTCCGTGTCCTGAGGGTTGGTGCGTCCGCGCCCCCGTCTCCCTCCACGAGCACCGCCGTTGCCGCGACCAGAGCGTGCTCGTGCCCGCCGCTACTGGATGGGAGAAGGGAGGCGCATTTGAGGTCATCGATACACCCACAGGGAGGGGGGGAATGGGGGCTGGGCGAGCAGGGAGTGGGGAATGGGGGCAGGGCGAGCAGGGAATGGGGGCAGGGCGAGCAGGGAGCAGGGAATGGGGGCAGGGCGAGCAGGGAATGGGGGCTGGGCGAGCAGGGAGCAGGGAATGGGGGCAGGGCGAGCAGGGAATGGGGGCTGGGCGAGCAGGGAGTGGGGAATGGGGGCTGGGCGAGCAGGGAGTGGGGAATGGGGGCAGGGCGAGCAGGGAGCAGGGAATGGGGGCAGGGCGAGCAGGGAATGGGGGCTGGGCGAGCAGGGAGTGGGGAATGGGGGCTGGGCGAGCAGGGAGTGGGGAATGGGGGCAGGGCGAGCAGGGAGCAGGGAATGGGGGCAGGGCGAGCAGGGAATGGGGGCAGGGCGAGCAGGGAGCAGGGAATGGGGGCAGGGCGAGCAGGGAATGGGGGCTGGGCGAGCAGGGAGTGGGGAATGGGGGCTGGGCGAGCAGGGAGTGGGGAATGGGGGGCAGGGCGAGCAGGGAGCAGGGAATGGGGGCAGGGCGAGCAGGGAATGGGGGCTGGGCGAGCAGGGAGTGGGGAATGGGGGCTGGGCGAGCAGGGAGTGGGGAATGGGGGCAGGGCGAGCAGGGAGCAGGGAATGGGGGCAGGGCGAGCAGGGAATGGGGGCTGGGCGAGCAGGGAGTGGGGAATGGGGGCTGGGCGAGCAGGGAGTGGGGAATGGGGGCAGGGCGAGCAGGGAATGGGGGCAGGGCGAGCAGGGAGCAGGGAATGGGGGCAGGGCGAGCAGGGAGCAGGGAATGGGGGCAGGGCGAGCAGGGAATGGGGGCTGGGCGAGCAGGGAGTGGGGAATGGGGGCTGGGCGAGCAGGGAATGGGGGCTGGGCGAGCAGGGAGTGGGGAATGGGGGCTGGGCGAGCAGGGAATGGGGGCAGGGCGAGCAGGGAGCAGGGAATGGGGGCAGGGCGAGCAGGGAATGGGGGCAGGGCGAGCAGGGAGCAGGGAATGGGGGCAGGGCGAGCAGGGAGCAGGGAATGGGGGCAGGGCGAGCAGGGAGCGGGGAATGGGGGCAGAGGGAGCAGGGAGGGGGGAATGGGGGCTGGGGAAACAGGGAGGGGGAAATGGGGGCAGGGTGCGCAGGGAGAGGGGAATGGGTGCAGGGGAAGCAGGGAGGGGGAAGTGGGGGCAGGGGGAGCAGGGAGTGGGGAATGGGGGCTGGGCGAGCAGGGAATGGGGGCAGGGCGAGCAGGGAGCAGGAATGGGGGCAGGGCGAGCAGGGAATGGGGGCTGGGCGAGCAGGGAGCAGGGAATGGGGGCAGGGCGAGCAGGGAATGGGGGCTGGGCGAGCAGGGAGTGGGGAATGGGGGCTGGGCGAGCAGGGAGTGGGGAATGGGGGCAGGGCGAGCAGGTAGCAGGGAATGGGGGCAGGGCGAGCAGGGAATGGGGGCTGGGCGAGCAGGGAGTGGGGAATGGGGGCTGGGCGAGCAGGGAGTGGGGAATGGGGGCAGGGCGAGCAGGGAGCAGGGAATGGGGGCAGGGCGAGCAGGGAATGGGGGCAGGGCGAGCAGGGAGCAGGGAATGGGGGCAGGGCGAGCAGGGAATGGGGGCTGGGCGAGCAGGGAGTGGGGAATGGGGGCTGGGCGAGCAGGGAGTGGGGAATGGGGGCAGGGCGAGCAGGGAGCAGGGAATGGGGGCAGGGCGAGCAGGGAATGGGGGCTGGGCGAGCAGGGAGTGGGGAATGGGGGCTGGGCGAGCAGGGAGTGGGGAATGGGGGCAGGGCGAGCAGGGAGCAGGGAATGGGGGCAGGGCGAGCAGGGAATGGGGGCTGGGCGAGCAGGGAGTGGGGAATGGGGGCTGGGCGAGCAGGGAGTGGGGAATGGGGGCAGGGCGAGCAGGGAATGGGGGCAGGGCGAGCAGGGAGCAGGGAATGGGGGCAGGGCGAGCAGGGAGCAGGGAATGGGGGCAGGGCGAGCAGGGAATGGGGGCTGGGCGAGCAGGGAGTGGGGAATGGGGGCTGGGCGAGCAGGGAATGGGGGCTGGGCGAGCAGGGAGTGGGGAATGGGGGCTGGGCGAGCAGGGAATGGGGGCAGGGCGAGCAGGGAGCAGGGAATGGGGGCAGGGCGAGCAGGGAATGGGGGCAGGGCGAGCAGGGAGCAGGGAATGGGGGCAGGGCGAGCAGGGAGCAGGGAATGGGGGCAGGGCGAGCAGGGAGCGGGGAATGGGGGCAGAGGGAGCAGGGAGGGGGGAATGGGGGCTGGGGAAACAGGGAGGGGGAAATGGGGGCAGGGTGCGCAGGGAGAGGGGAATGGGTGCAGGGGAAGCAGGGAGGGGGAAGTGGGGGCAGGGGGAGCAGGGAGTGGGGAATGGGGGCTGGGCGAGCAGGGAATGCAGGGAATGGGGGCAGGGCGAGCAGGGAGCAGGGAATGGGGGCAGGGCGAGCAGGGAATGGGGGCAGGGCGAGCAGGGAGCAGGGAATGGGGGCAGGGCGAGCAGGGAATGGGGGCAGGGCGAGCAGGGAGCGGGGAATGGGGGCAGAGGGAGCAGGGAGGGGGGAATGGGGGCAGGGGAAACAGGGAGGGGGAAATGGGGGCAGGGTGCGCAGGGAGAGGGGAATGGGTGCAGGGGAAGCAGGGAGGGGGAAGTGGGGGCAGGGGGTGCAGGGAGGGCGAAGTGGGGGCAGGGGAAGCAGGGAGGGCGAAGTCGGGGCAGTGGAAGCAGGGTGGGGAGAGTGGGGTTAAGGGGAGCAGGGAGAGGGAAATGGGTTCAGGGGAAGCAGGGAGGGGGTATTGGGGGCAGGGGAAGCAGGGTGAGGACAATGGGGTTAAGGGGAGCAGGGAGGGGGAAATGGGGGATGGGGAAGCAGGGTGGGGGATTGGGGGCAGGGAAGCAGGGTGGTGGGATTTGGGGGCAGGGGAAGCAGGGAGGGGGTGGGGGTAGGCAGAGCAGGGAGGAGGGATTGGGGGCAGGGGACTGGGGAACAGGGTTAGGGCAATGAGGGCAGTGGAGCAGGGAGGGGGCAATGGGGGAGCATGGAGGGGGAATGGGGCAGGATTGGGGGAAGGCGGCAGGTAGTGGGGTAAGGGGCTGGGAGGGAGGAGGATGGAGTGAGGGGGGAATGGAAAAAGGGAGCAGGAGTGCGATGGAGGAGAGAGAAGTGAGGAGGTGAGTTAGTGAGGGTGGAATGGGGAAGAGGGAGGGAGTGAATGGGGACAGAGAGGGGAGAGTGAGAGGACTGTATGCTGGCACTGATATAATGCAATTCTCTAGTGATTTCCTTTCTAACAACAGGGTTAAAGTAACATCTGGAAAAGCTTGCTGTCTGCTCTCACCAGTTCCCAGAACCACAGCAGCAAAGTTAACTGTTAACTACCGTCTGACACTCAGTTGTATTCAAGAGTGCTGCTCATCACCAGCTTCTCACGGGCAATTAGAGACGGGCAACACCTTGCCAACAATGCCCACATCCTGGTGAATGAATAAAAAAGTGTCCTAGCCCACCCCCACCCGAAAATATGACAAACCACTGGGAACCCCCCCTATCAAATATTGAGACGTTTACAGGAACTACCTCTTGCCCCTCGTCCCTCTCACCTTCAACAAACTAGGGTTGTATTCCCTGGATTTAGAAGTTGAGGGGGTGATTTGATCAAAGTTTACAATATTAAGGGGAACTGATGGGGTAGATAAAGATAACCTATTTCCACTGGTCAGGGAGTCTAGGACTCAGGGGTAGAGTGTAAAAGATTAGAGCCTGACCTTTCAGGAGTGAACTTAGGAAACACTTCGACACACAAAGGGTGGTAGAAGTTTGGAACTCTCTTCCGCAAACAGCAAATGATGCCGGATCAATTGTTAACTTTAAACCTGAGATTTGTAAGTGTATTGTTAACCAAAGGTATTAAGGGATATGGGGCAAAGGCGGGTGCATGGTGTTAGGTGACAGGTCAGCCACACGATCTCGCTGAAGGGCGGAACAGGCTGGACGGGCTGAATGGCCTCCTCCTGTTTCCCTGTCCCCATTCTCCTATGTTCTGCGCTGTAGACTCAGTGTAATTCAATGAGATTGTCAAACCCTACTGCCACATGAAGACTGGGTGAGGAATACAGAGCATTCCCCTGAGTGAATAGGACCAGACCTCAGCGAGGAGTCCACACTTTCAGGAGACAAGGAGTGGCGGAGAGAAGGACTATTCGAGTCTGTGCTGATGTAGCTGACAGCATGGACATCAGGTGGCAGCAATACATCAATTTAGAATAACAGCCCAGTGTTTTCAGTTATTACCATCTGCTCCGGCAAACCCTTTAGTGTTGGGGAAACAAATGTGTTTTCCATTAAATGTTTCGCCCAAAACAATCGCAGAGCTCTGCTTTTCCAATATGTAGGACATTCAGCTGCTGGAGTGAACACAATGATATCAACAAATTAGAATGGATGGACCATGCTTGAAGATGACAGGATTACCGAGCAGAACAAGTGAGAGATACGTGGACACATTTACGATCCAGGGTTCAGGAAATGATCTTTCTGATTGGTTGATTCAAATCCGTGTCTTTGACGCACTCATTCTCCGCAGTACATGTGGCCATGAAATATTTCTTCTGTATTGTTCAGGCAATAACTTGCATTTATATAGCACTCTTAACATGCTAAACCATTCCAAGGCACTTCACAAGAGTGGTATCCAACAAAAATTTGAGACCGAACCACATGAGGAGATATCAGGACAGGCGACCAAAAGCTTGATCAAAGAGGTCAGTTTTAAGGACCGTCTTAAAGGAGGAGAGAGAGGTGGAGAGGTTTAGGGGGAGGGAATTCCAGAGCTTAGGGCCCCAGGCAGCTGAAGGCACGGCCGCCAATGGTGGAGCGATGGGAATTGGGGGATGGTCAAGAGGCCGGAATTGGAGGAGCGCAGAGATCCAGGAGGGTTGTGGGGGCTGGAGGAGGTTACAGAGATAGGGAGGGTTGTGGGGGCTGGAGGAGGTTACAGAGACAGGGAGGGTTGTAGGGGCTGGAGGAGGTTACAGAGACAGGGAGGGTTGTGGGGGCTGGAGGAGGTTACAGAGATAGGGAGGGTTGTCGGGCTGGAGGAGGTTACAGAGATAGGGAGGGTTGTCGGGGCTGGAGGAGGTTACAGAGATAGGGAGGGTTGTGGGAGCTGGAGGAGGTTACAGAGACAGGGAGGGTTGTGGGGGCTGGAGGAGGTTACAGAGATAGGGAGGGTTGTCGGGGCTGGAGGAGGTTACAGAGATAGGGAGGGTTGTCGGGGCTGGAGGAGGTTACAGAGATAGGGAGGGTTGTAGGGGCTGGAGGAGGTTACAGAGATAGGGAGGGTTGTGGGGGCTGGAGGAGGTTACAGAGATAGGGAGGGTTGTAGGGGGCTGGAGGAGATTACAGAGATAGGGAGGGTTGTGGGGACTGGAGGAGGTTACAGAGATAGGGAGGGTTGTAGGGGGCTGGAGGAGATTACAGAGATAGGGAGGGTTGTGGGGGCTGGAGGAGGTTACAGAGATAGGGAGGGTTGTGGGGGCTGGAGGAGGTTACAGAGACAGGGAGGGTTGTGGGGGCTGGAGGAGGTTACAGAGACAGGGAGGGTTGTGGGGGCTGGAGGAGGTTACAGAGACAGGGAGGGTTGTGAGGGCTGGAGGAGGTTACAGAGACAGGGAGGGTTGTGGGGGCTGGAGGAGGTTACAGAGATAGGGAGGGTTGTAGGGGGCTGGAGGAGGTTACAGAGATAGGAAGGGTTGTGGGGGCTGGAGGAGGTTACAGAGATAGGGAGGGTTGTAGGGGCTGGAGGAGGTTACAGAGATAGGGAGGGGTGTAGGGGCTGGAGGAGGTTACAGAGATAGGGAGGGTTGTAGGGGCTGGAGGAGGTTACAGAGATAGGGAGGGGTGTAGGGGCTGGAGGAGGTTACAGAGATAGGGAGGGTTGTGGGGGCTGGAGGAGGTTACAGAGACAGGGAGGGTTGTGGGGGCTGGAGGAGGTTACAGAGATAGGGAGGGTTGTGGGGGCTGGAGGAGGTTACAGAGATAGGGAGGGGAGAGGCCACGGAGGGATTGTGCTGTAACAATTCTGTGATTTGAACACAAGGATGAGGATATTAAAGTTGAGGTGTTGCCAGACTGGGAGCCAGTGTTGGTCAGTGAGCACAGGGGGTGATGGGCGAATGGGGCTTGGTGCAAAATAGGAAACAGTCTGTAATGTCTTTCTGTTTAATGTTTCACTTTGTGGGGAGACGGACAGATTAGCCACAGAGATTGGTTTATTTCTAGCAAGAAGCACCTATTAATTACTGAGCTATACTCATTCTCATCACTCAGTGCCAGGTGGCACCATAGCTAGAACTGAGGTCCTGCCATTGCTAACTTCACCACCTCTGAAGGATGAAAGGTGCATTGACCCAGCCTAGATTCTAACCTGGATATCCTGGGCCTCATCCAAACAATAAGCTGCTGTCTGCTGTGGCTCAGTGGGTAAAACACATAACTCTGAGTCGGAAGGTTCTGGGTTCAAAACCCATTCCAGAAACTTCAACCACATAATCTGACTGACAATCCCAGAGCCAGGACCGAGGGAGTGCTGCACTGTCGGAGGGGCAGTACTGAGGGAGTGCCGCACTGTCGGAGGGGCAGTACTGAGGGAGCGCTGCACTGTCGGAGGGGCAGTACTGAGGGAGCGCTGCACTGTTGGAGGGTCAGTACTGAGGGAGTGCTGCACTGTCGGAGGGGCAGTACTGAGGGAGTGCCGCACTGTCGGAGGGGCAGTACTGAGGGAGCGCTGCACTGTCGGAGGGGCAGTACTGAGGGAGCGCTGCACTGTCGGAGGGGCAGTACTGAGGGAGCGCTGCACTGTCGCAGGGGCAGTATTGAGGGAGTGCTGAACTGTCGGAGGGGCAGTACTGAGGGAGCGCTGCACTGTCGGAGGGGCAGTACTGAGGGAGTGCTGAACTGTCGGAGGGGCAGTACTGGGGGAGTGCCGCACTGTCGGAGGGGCAGTACTGAGGGAGCGCTGCACTGTCGGAGGGGCAGTACTGAGGGAGTGCCGCACTGTTGGAGGGGCAGTACTGAGGGAGTGCTGCACTGTTGGAGGGACAGTACTGAGGGAGTGCCGCACTGTCGGAGGGGCAGTACTGCGGGAGCGCTGCACTGTCGGAGGGGCAGTATTGAGGGAGTGCTGAACTGTCGGATGGGCAGTACTGAGGGAGCGCTGCACTGTCGGAGGGGCAGTATTGAGGGAGTGCTGAACTGTCAGAGGGTCAGTACTGAGGGAGCGCTGCACTGTTGGAGGGTCAGTACTGAGGGAGTGCTGCACTGTCGGAGGGTCAGTACTGAGGGAGTGCTGCACTGTCGGAGGGTCAGTACTGAGGGAGTGCTGCACTGTCGGAGGGTCAGTACTGAGGGAGCGCTGCACTCTTGGAGGGTCAGTACTGTGGGAGGGCTGCACTCTTGGAGGGTCAGTACTGAGGGAGTGTTGCACTCTTGGAGGGTCAGTACTGAGGGATTGCTGCACTGTTGGAGGGTCAGTACTGAGGGAGCGCTGCACTGTCAGAGGGTCAGTACTGAGGGAGTGCTTCACTGCTGGTGGTGCTGTCTTTCAGATGTGATGTTAAACCGAGGACCCTGCCTGCTCTCTTCGGTGGATGTAAAAAATCCCATGGACACTATTTAAAGAAGAGCAGGGGAGGTCTCCCCGGTGTCCTGGGCCAAAATATAGAGAGCATATACGGCACAGAAAGAGACCATTTGGCCCATCGAGTCAACGCCATGTGTCCCTTAACCAACATTAAAGAAAGAGATGATCTGTCTCATCATTACATTGTGGAAGCTGCTGCCACATTACAACACTGACTACACTCCAGGAAAGCATTTCAATGGCTGTGAAGTGATTTGTGGCATCCTGAAACCGCGAAAGGCGCTATAGAAATGCAAGTCTTTTGTATAATCTGATCCCAGGGGTTCAGATGACTTTCAGTAATGGATGAAAGTTTGCCCTTGCAGTTTGCCCTGTCATTTTGTCCTCAACTAGGTCACGGGCTGTAAACACAGCTTCGTGTTTGCCAACACTTGGTGAGGTAAAAATCAGGGCAGGTGTGTTTGTGTGTCAGAGTTTTACCAGTTGTTGGAGAAAAGATTGGGAGGAGACAGGGTGCTGGAAGCAAATACAATAGTAACTTTCAAACGGGAAGTTTGCAGGGGCTATGGAGAAAGAGCAGGGAGGGTGGGACTGATTGGATTGTTCTTTCAGAGCTGGCACAGGCACGATGGGCCAAATGGCCTCCTTCCTTGCTCTATGACCCTCTATGGCATGATGCAGGAGTTTGAAATACTGAGAGGAATTGGTTCGCATCGATGATGCAGGCAATTTAACTGGTACAGCGAGGATAGAATGAGAGGACATGAGTGTAAAGTAAACAAGGCAGATGAGAGTACAAAGGGTTTCTCAACAGACTGAGGCCCTGTCTACCCTCTCAGGTGGGTGTAAAAGATCCCACGGCCACTATTTGGAAGAAGAGCGGGGGGGAGTTCTCCCCAGTGTCCTGGGGAGCAGGAGGGAGTTCTCCCCAGTGTCCTGGGGAGCAGGGGGGCAGTTCTTCCCGGGGAGCAGGGGGGAGTTCTCCCCGGTGTCTTGGGGAGTGGGGGTGGGGGTTCTCCCCGGTGTCCCGGGGAGCGGGGGGGAGTTCTCCCCGGTGTCCTGGGGAGCGGGGGGTGTTCTCCCCGGTGTCCTGGGGAGCAGGGGACAGTTCTTCCCGGGGAGCGGGGGGGAGTTCTCCCTGGTGTCCTGGGGAGCAGGAGGGAGTTCTCCCCAATGTCCTGGGGAGCAGGGGAGAGTTCTCCCCAATGTCCTGGGGAGCAGGGGAGAGTTCTCCCCAGTGTCCTGGGGAGCAGGGGAGAGTTCTCCCCAGTGTCCTGGGGAGCAGGAGGGAGTTCTCCCCAATGTCCTGGGGAGCAGGGGAGAGTTCTCCCCAATGTCCTGGGAGCAGGGGAGAGTTCTCCCCAGTGTCCTGGGGAGCAGGGGAGAGTTCTCCCCAGTGTCCTGGGGAGCAGGAGGGAGTTCTCCACAATGTCCTGGGGAGCAGGGGAGAGTTCTCCCCAGTGTCCTGGGGAGCAGGAGGGAGTTCTCCCCAGTGTCCTGGGGAGCAGGGGGGCAGTTCTTCCCGGGGAGCAGGGGGGAGTTCTCCCCGGTGTCTTGGGGAGTGGGGGTGGGGGTTCTCCCCGGTGTCCCGGGGAGCGGGGGGGGGTTCTCCCCGGTGTCCTGGGGAGCGGGGGGGAGTTCTCCCCTGTGTCCTGGGGAGCAGGGGACAGTTCTTCCTGGGGAGCGGGGGGGAGTTCTCCCTGGTGTCCTGGGGAGCGGGGGGGAGTTCTCCCCTGTGTCCTGGGGAGCAGGGGACAGTTCTTCCCGGGGAGCGGGGGGGAGTTCTCCCTGGTGTCCTGGGGAGCGGGGGGGAGTTCTCCCCTGTGTCCTGGGGAGCAGGGGGGAGTTCTCCCCGGTGTCCTGGGGCCAATATTTATCCCTCAACCAACTTCACTAAAAGTGATGATCTGATCATTATCACACTGCTGTTTGTGGGATCTTGCTGTGTGCAAATTGGCTGCTGCACTTCCTACATTACAACAGTAACTACACTTCGAAAGTATTTCATTGGCTGTGAAGCAGTTTGGGATGTCCTGGAGTGGTGAAAGGCGCTATAGAAATGTAAATCTATTTGTTCTGTCTATTCCTCCGGATATTATCTTTGAATGGGGTGCTGGGCCAGTCCACTCCACAGCCTGGCTCTGATTTTGAGGTTAGGTGCTGTCATTCTTGATTCCCTCATCAGAGGAAATTCTTTTTCTCTATCTAACTTATCAAATTCTTTGAATTTTTAAACCCCTCGATGAGATCACCCCTTAATCTTCTATACTCGAGGAGATACAAGCCTAGTCTGCACAAACTGTCCTCATAATTTAACCCTTTTAGCCTCAGTATCATACTGGTGAACCTGCACCCCCTCCAAGGACAATATACGCTTCCTGTGCTAACGGTAACGATAGTCCCTGGACTCAGATAGCAGGGCACTGATCAAGCCATGAGTTCACTTGAATTACTGCACTGACTCTCACCGCTGTGCCGCGCTTTCTGAGATGGTGGCTCCATTCAGATGACACAGGGTTACCAAAGGGACACGGTTTTTAAAAGGATGCAAGGGCAAAAACACCTGCTAACCCCTGTCCTGTTAATTGGATCGGGCTGTTTAACAGACTGGCTGATTGAATAGTTCCTGCAGTCGATGGAGTGTTTGACCCTGCATTTGGAGGGTAGGAGAATTAATCAGAGGCTGGCTTTAAGCTGAGCGGATTACAGGGCTCAGCGATCCTGTCTCTGGGCAACTGTACTCTCCCACAGCACCCGAACGAAGGACAGCCTGAAGGTTGTGTGAAGGACAGGGAGGAAAAATTCAGTCACAACTCTTTAACTCTCTCACTCACTGACAGCAACGCTACAGCTGTATCCACAAACTTAAAAATAAAACATCCTGTCAATGAGACAGTCTTATAAGCACTACACAGTTTGAAGTTCATCTCAAGCAGCCTTTGTCTTCTAATTTCAAATTATAATAACTGACTGTTATTAGTTATCATTGCAGTTGTCACCTGTGAGTCAGGGGGCTGTGGGTTCAAATCCCACTCCAGAGACTTGAGCACAAAATCCAGGCTGACACTCCCAGTGCCACTACTGAGGGAGTCATGCACTGTTGGAGGGTCAGTACTGAGGGAGTGCTGCACTGTCAGAGGGTCAGTACTGAGGGAGTGCTGCACTGTCAGACGGTCAGTACTGAGGGAGTGCTGCACTGTTGGAGGGTCAGTACTGAGGGAGTGCCGCACTGTCGGAGGGTCAGTACTGAGGCAGCGCTGCACTGTCGGAGGTGACGTCTTTTGGATGAGACGTTAAAGTAAGATCCCGTCTGCCCTCTCCAGTGGATGTACAAAATCCCACAGCTACTATTTCAGGAAGAGCAGGGGAGTACTCCCCAGCGTTCTTGGACCAATATTGATCCCTCAACCATCATCAATAAAACAGATTTATCTGGTCAGTATCACATTGCTGTTTGTGGGAGCTTGCTGTGCGCAAATTGGTTCCTGCGTTTCCTATATTGCAGCAGTGGTTACACTTCAAAAAAAGTACTTAATTGGCTGTTAAGCACTTTGGAACGTGAAAGGCGCTATAGAAGTGCAAGTTCTTGCATTGTTTGTAATCCCAGGTCGGGTTATTAAACTGACAGCCTGCAAAGTGGAGGGGAGAGAGGGAGGGTATTTAACATTTAGTAAATGCGTGCAGATCTAGTCAGCTTCCTCCACGCTCTGTGTTCTTGGAAAGATTGCTTTATTTTTATCAGCCGGCTGATTCAATTTAATTCTCAGAGGATTTTTTCTGCGTGGTGATTGACAAGCGCCTAGACACCTCTGTGTGCCTTTTTAAAACTGATGCTGAAGCTTTAAGCATTTATCAAAGCAGTTCTTGGAGGGGTTAATGATCAAAATTTTAGAATTTAGTCCTCAACTCTGGCCCCCACCCAATATTTTTCCCCCTTTTGTTATCCCCCTGTTCTCTTAGTTACAGGGCCCATCAAACATCTGGCCTGTACAATGCAGTCAAAGCCTTCCTATATTTTGTTGATTGGATCCTGGGGCTTTATAAACAGAGGCATAGGGTACTGCCAAATTTTTATAAATAATCACTGCTTAGGCCTCAGCTGGAGTATTGTGTTCAATTCTGGGCAGCACATTTTAGAAAGGCCTTGGAGAGGGAATGTGGAGGAGATTTAGCAGAATGGAATCAGGGACGAGAAACCTCAGTGACACGGAGAGACTGGTGTTGTCCTCCTCAGAGCAGAGAAGGGAGACGTTGTTCCCCACTCAGCCATGGCTGACCAGGAAGTTGTATTAATCGGCTGGGAATAGAGAAACGTGAAGGACAAAAAAAAAACGAGTCCTATTGGACAAAGAGTTGGCAAGCTAGGTCCAAAGAGTAAACAATTTAGTTAAACCGGTCCCTTTTTGTAATCTGCTGCCATAGTATCAGTGCATGTGAATAGAAACTGTTGTTGCAAAGCTTCATGAGGATGGTTAGCTGACCTCACATGTTCCATTAAGTCCCAACTTGTCAGTTCTTGCCCGCCATGGTCTTGTGAGAAAGATTTTTTTGGATTTCAGAATGGCTCTCCTGCCCCCCAAGAACTCTTATATAACCGTCCTTGCTTTATTTAATTTCCTTTCGCTTGAAATCCTGAAACACTTTTTGCCCACATTTCCAAAACAGAGAAAGGCTTACATTTCTATAGCGCCTTTCACCATCACAGAATGTCCCAAAGCGCCGCACAGTCAATGAAGTAGTTTCTGATGTGTAGGCACTGTTATATTGTAGGAAACACAGCAGACGATTTGCACACAGCAAGATCCCACAAGCAGTAATAATGACCCAGGTCCTCTGTTTTAGTGATGTTGCCCCAGGAGACCAGGGAGAACTTCCCTGCCCTTCAAATAGTGGCATGGATCCACCTGAGAAGGCAGACAGGGCCTCAGTTTCATCTGAAAGGTGGCACCTCCAACAGTGCAGCACTCCCGCAGTACTGACCCTCCAACAGTGCAGCACTCCTTCAGTACTGACCCTCCGACAGTACGGCGCTCCCACAGTACTGACCCTCCAACAGTGCAGCACTCCCTCAGTACTGACCCTCCGACAGTACGGCGCTCCCTCAGTACTGCCCCTCCGACAGTGCAACACTCCCTTAGTATTGACCCTACGACAGTGCAGCACTCCCTCAGTACTGACCCTCCGACAGTACAGCACTCCCTCAGTACTGACCCACAAATAGTGCAGCACTCCCTCAGTACTGACCCTCTGACAGTGCAGCACACCCACAGTACTGACCCTCCGACAGTGCAGCACTCCGTCAGTACTGACCCTCCGACAGTGCAGCACTCCCTCAGTACTGACCCTCCGACAGTGCAGCACTCCCTCAGTACTGACCCTCCGACATTGCGGCATTCCCTCAGTACTGACCCTCAGACAGTGCGGCGCTCCCTTTAGACTGACCCTCTGACAGTGCCACGCTCCCTCAGTACTCACCATCCGACAGTGCGGAGCTCCCTCAGTACTCACCATCCGACAGTGCGGCACTCCTCAGTACTGACCCTCTGACAGTACAGCACTCCCTCAATACTGACTCTCTTACAGTGCAGCACTCTCTCAGTATTGACCCTCTGACAGTGCAGCACTCCCTTAGTACTGACCCTCCCACAGTACGGCGCTCCCTCAGTACTGACGCTCTGACAGTGCTGCGCTCCCTCAGTACTGCCCCTCCGACAGTGCAGCACTCCCTCAGTACTGACCTTCCAACAGTGCGGCACTCCGTCAGTACTGACCCTCCGACAGTGCAGCACTCCCTCAGTACTGACCCTCCGACAGTGCAGCACTTGGTCAGTACTGACCCTCCAACAGTGCGGCACTCCCTCAGTACTGACCCTCTGACAGTGCAGCACCCCCTCAGTACTGACCCTCCGACCGTGCGGCGCTCCCTCAGTACTGACCCTCCGACAGTGCAGCACTCCGTCAGTACTGACCCTCCAACAGTGCGGCACTCCCTCAGTATTGACCCTCCGACAGTGCAGCACTCCGTCAGTACTGACCCTCCAACAGTGCGGCGCTCCCTCAGTACTGACCCTCCGACAGTGCAGCACTCCGTCAGTACTGACCCTCCGACAGTGCAGCACTCCGTCAGTACTGACCCTCCGACAGTGCAGCACTCCCTCAGTACTGACCCTCTGACAGTGCGGCACTCCGTCAGTACTGACCCTCCAACAGTGCGGCACTCCCTCAGTACTGACCCTCCGACAGTGCAGCGCTCCCTCAGTACTGACCCTCCAACAGTGCAGCACTCCCTCAGTACTGACCTTCCAACAGTGCAGCACTCCGTCAGAACTGACCCTCCGACAGTGCAGCACTCCATCAGTACTGACCCTCCGACAGTGCGGCACTCCCTGAGTACTGACCCTCTGACAGTGCAGCACCCCCTCAGTACGGACCCTCCGACCTTGCGGCGCTCCCTCAGTGCTGATCCTCCGACAGTGCAGCACTCCGTCAGTACTGACCCTCCAACAGTGCGGCACTCCGTCAGTACTGACCCTCCAACAGTGCGCGCTCCCTCAGTTCTGACCCTCCAACAGTGCAGCACTCCCTCAGTACTGACCCTCCAACAGTGCAGCACTCCCTCAGTACTGACCCTCCGACAGTGCAGCACTCCGTCAGTACTGACCCTCCAACAGTGCGGCACTCCCTCAGTACTGACCCTCCGACAGTGCAGCACTCTGTCAGTACTGACCCTCCAACAGTGCAGCACTCCCTCAGTACTGACCCTCCGACAGTGCAGCACTCCCTCAGTACTGACCCTCCGACAGTGCAGCACTGCCTCATACTGACCCTCCGACAGTGCAGCACTCCCTCAGTACTGACCCTCCGACAGTGCAGCACTGCCTCATACTGACCCTCCGACAGTGCAGCACTCCCTCAGTACTGACCCTCCGACAGTGCAGCACTCTGTCAGTACTGACCCTCCAACAGTGCGGCGCTCCCTCAGTACTGACCCTCCGACAGTGCAGCACTGCCTCATACTGACCCTCCGACAGTGCAGCACTCCCTCAGTACTGACTCTCCGACAGTGCAGCACTCCGTCAGTACTGACCCTCCAACAGTGCGGCGCTCCCTCAGTACTGACCCTCCGACAGTGCAGCACTCCGTCAGTACTGACCCTCCAACAGTGCGGCGCTCCCTCAGTACTGACCCTCCGACAGTGCAGCACTCCCCCAGGGCTGCACTGTGACATTTGGAGTCAGCAGTGACAGTATTACCCACTGAGCCACAACTAACACTATAGATGCTCAGCTGATGTGGGTGACTGCCTCTCTTCCTTGTGTGGGTTATGGGAAACCATAAATCCATCTCCCACTCCCATGTTGGACTCGCCCCCTATCGCTGGGACAAGGAGCATTAATGGTGCGGTCGGCCGGACTATTTATCATCCATGAATCCTCCTGTCACTTCACACTGCTCTCCAAGAGCAAATATGAAGACAACTGCTCTGTTAAGGAAAGAGTCTAATGTGTTTCAAGGCATGCAGAGGCCTACTTAATAAATGGACAAATGGATACTTTAAATGACAGATAACCATCGAACCATAGAAAAAGCACAGCACAGAAGGAGGCCATTCAGCCCATTGTGTCTGTGCCACCCGATAAGCTCTCCACCCAAACTATCCCACCTTCCAGCACCTGCAGGTTACAGCACTTCAGGTACACGTCCATGTACCTTTTAAAAGAATTGAGAGTCTCTGCCCCCATCACCGTTCCTGGCAGTGAATTCCAGACACCCACCACCCTTTGGGTGAAAAAGTTTTTCCTCATGTCCCCTCTAATCCTTCTGCCAATCATCTTAAATCTGTGCTCCCTGGTAATTGACCTCTCCGCCAGAGGAAACAGGTCTTTCCTGTCTACTCTATCCAGGCCCCCTCAGCCTCATCTGTTCTAAGGAAAACAACCCTAGCGTATTCAATCTTTCCTCATAGCTGCAACTTTCAAGCCCTGGCAACATTTTTGTAAATCTCCTCCGTACTCTCTCCAGAGCAATTATGTCCTTTCTGTAATGTGGCGACCAGAACTGTACGCAATACTCCAGCTGTGGCCTAACCAGCGTTTTATTTAGTTCCAGAATTACATCCCTGCTTTTGTACTCTATACCTCGGCCAATAAAGGACCACTCTATCCACCTGTCCTACCATCTTCAGGGACCTGTGGACATTCACTCCAAGACCTCTCACTTCTTCTACCCCTTTCAGTACCCTCCAGTTTATTGTATATTCCCTCGCTTTATTTGCCCTCCCCAAATACAATACCTCAATCTTCTCTGGATTGAATTCCATTTTGCCATTTTTCCGCCCACTCAACCAAACCATTGATAGTTTTCTGGAGTCCACGGCTTTCCTCCTCACTATTAACTACACGGCTAATTTTTGTGTCACCAGCAAATTTCCCAATCATGCCTCCCACATTTAAGTCCAAATCATTAATATATACCACAAACAGCAGTGAGACAATCCAATAGACCTTTACTTCCCTTCCATTGTTTGTTGCAATGAATTATTGAGTATGATCTTCACGAGCTGTTTGTAATACGACCTTGGACTGGGGGAAGGAAAGCCCAGTTATGCTTTTTGCGACTGGACAGAGACTCTGAAACTCTGAGTACCCGACTTCAATGAGGAATTTAACCTTTGGTGTCCTGCTCGCCCATCACCCTTCTGCTCATTGGTCTGGCAATGCCACAGTTTTAAGATTCACATCCTCGTCTTTGAATCCTTCCATGGCCTCTCCCCTCCCCCTCTCTGTAACCTCCTCCAGCCCACAACCCTCCGAGATCTCTGCGCTCCTCCAATTCTGGCCTCTTGACCATCCCCGATTTCCATCGCTCCACCATTGGCGGCCGTGCCTTCAGCTGCCTGGGTCCCGAGCTCTGGAATTCCCTCCCTAAACCCTCTCCATCTCTCTCTCTCTCTCCTTTAAGACGTCCCTTAAAACCTATGTCTTTGACCAAGCTTTTAGTCACCTGTCCTAATATCTCCTTATGTGGCTCCATGTCTAATTTTATTTGATAATCACTTCTGTGACACTCCTTGAGAATTTCTACTAGGTTAAAGTCAGTATATAAATGCTAGTAAATGTTGAAGGAATTCTGACAATTCCTGCCAAATTCTAGATTAAATATTCCCCTGCCCCCACGTCCCTGATTGATTCAGTTTGCAGATGTTGTTAATGGCTGGGGTTCGATTTTGCTGGTGCAGGAATAAGGAGGTTGGTTTCAACTATGGTATCACCCCATGTTAATGAGGATAAATGCTGTAAGGGTCTACTGACCACCCCTCCTCACCCGCTCCTGGTCTCTGCCTGCGGGGCATCAAAGTGAGAATATTGGAGATGCCCTCAGCAGTTGAATTGCCCACCGACGCCTTTGCCCCGTTTTCGCACACCAGTCGAAAGAGCCCATACCCCAGGGCCTGGATGGGTTCCCTCGGTGGGGGCAGGTTGGGGGGGGGGGGCGGTGGGGGGTGGTGTGGAGAGGCAGTATTTGGAATGGAATCAAAATGATTATTTTGGGCTTTAGTCCTGGCTGGAACAGCTGTTTGACGTTCGCAGTGCAGGAAATAATCCGAAACTGCTGATTGTCCTTTTCTAAGCCAGTCCAAATGCGTAGCCCCGATTGGAATTGTCAGATTAGTCCAGAGGACAGCCTGTGTCACAGACTCTTAAACATCAGCCGTTACATAACATCTTAGGGTGTGACCCAGTTCTTGAACCCTCATCTCTTTCCCTCCCCTTTCCCTCTCTCTCTGTCCCTCCTCTTTCCCTCCCAGCCTCTCCCTCCCTTCCCCTCCATTCAATCCCTTCACTCCAACCGAATAATTTTATAATTTATTCGCGTCTCTTGGAATGCGACGTGTTGCTAATTGATTACTGTAGAAACCCTTGTTATGAAAGTAACACATTATTATTCTTAGATCTGCAATTTCTACTGTCCAAATTATTCAGCAAAAAGGGCCATTGTGCATTGCTAATGAAAATGAACATGCTACATTGTCTCTCTCTCTCTCTCTGTCTCTCACACTCTGTCTCTCTCTCTCTCTCTCACTCTCTATCTGTCTCTTACTCTGTCTCTCCATCTCTGTCTCTCTTTCTCTCTCTCTTTGTTTATTTCTCTATGTCTCTACCTGTCTCTCATTCTCTCGCTATCTCTGTCTCTCTCTCTCTTTCTCAGTTTCACTCTCTCACTCTGTCTCTCTCTCTCTGTCTCTATCTCATTCCCTCTTTCTCTCTGTCTCCCTCTCTCTCTCCTGTCTCTATTTCTGTCTTTCTCTTTCTTTGTCACTCCCTCTCTCTCTGTCTCTCTCCCTCTATCCTCTCCCTCAGAAGTCGAAATCCCCTCAGCTGCAGCCTTCACCTCTTTTCTTTCTGACCAGTCAGGATTAATAATTTTGACACAGCCTCTGAATTAACCCATTCATTACTGAAAGATGCTGCTTCTGCAAACCACAAATTGGTATAAAACACAACAGAGCTGTGAAAAACTAAAATGTTTTACCCCTGTCTGTTGGGGACAGTGTAGAGGGAGCTTTACTCTGTATCTAACCCCGTGCTGTACCTGTCCTGGGAGTGTTTGATGGGGACAGTGTAGAGGGAGCTTTACTCTGTATCTAACCCCGTGCTGTACCTGTCCTGGGGAGTGTTTGATGCTGACACTGGGTGCCTGAATGTACTAGCGTTGAGTTCACCAGCACCAATCCCACTCACTTGGAAAAGCCTCGCATTTCAGACAGAAAATAAAAGGGGAGAAAATTGAAGCGAACCTCAGCAGAATCGCTGCTGTCACACTTTGAGATAAGACGGGAAGTGACAGTCTCACAGTGCTCAGCATATTCTGTTGCTACAGTTACCATCATCAATACTCGGTAATGGGAGTAGTGAGTGACAGCGGATGTTTCCCTGCGTTAAATTTCAGCATGAACTGTTTCATGGGTCATATCACAAGGGGCTTTCTGTTTTCGATTTTGTACTGGTAATATATTTGAAAAGCTCCGAGTTTAATTCAGGGATCAAAGCAGCTCATTGAAACCCTTAGCTCCTGTGAGACTCTCTTTACATTTTTCTGAATGAGGGCATGGGACTTAAGCGTTCTAATTCTGCTCTGATCTAGGATTAAAACCCATGCCCCTCATCTCCCTCTAGTTATATATTGGGCCTGATTTCCATGTAATTATGTTGGAAACCTCTTTACCAGAGAGTGGTGAGAATGTGGAACTCACTACCACAGGGAGTGGTTGAGGTGAATAGTATCGATACATTTAAGGGGAAGCTGGATAAACACATGAAGGAGAAAGGAATAGAAGGATATGGTGATAGGATGAGATGAAGAGGGTGAGAGGAGGCTCGTGTGGAGCAGAAACACCAGCACGGAGCAGATGGGCCGAATGGCCAGTTTCTGTGCTGTAAAGTTCTTTGTAATTCTATATAGTTTTACCTGAATGATAAAGTGATAAGGGCACTAGATTATCCTGGGTCAGTTTATTGGTATAATTATTCCTAGAGGCAGCTGTAGATTTGAACATGCCGAGCATGTGTCTGGAAAACTGCCATTTTAAAATACAATTGAAGTTGGTTTCAGCATCTGTGAGAGACTGGATAAGCTGGGTTTGTTCTCCTTGGAGCAGAGAAGGTCAAGAGGAGATTTAAAAGAGGCGTTCAGAATTATGAAGGGTTTTGATAGAGTAAATACGGAGAAATTGTTTGCTATTCTCAGGGATGTGGGCATCGCTGGCAAGGCCAGCATTTATTGCCCATTCCTAATTGCCCTCAGAAGCAGGTGGGACAACTGAGTGTCTCATTAGAACGCTTCAGGGGACAGTGCACAATTGGTGTGGGTCTGGAGTCACATGTAGGTCAGACCGGGTAAGGATGGCAGATTTCCTTCCCTAAAGGGCATTAAAGCAAGAACTTGCAATTCCCTAGCGCCTTTCACAACCTAAAGATGTCCAAAGTGTTTCACAGCCCAAAAAGTCCCTCTTTTCAAGCGTAGTCACTGTTGTAATGTCGGAAACGTAGTGGCCAATTTGCGCACAGCAAGATCTAACAATCAGCAATGTGATAATGCTCCCTCAGTACTGACCCTCCGACAGTGCAGCACTCCCTCAGTACTGACCCTCCGACAGTGCAGCACTCCCTCAGTACTGACCCTCCGACAGTGCAGCACTCCCTCAGTACTGACCCTCCGACAGTGCAGCACTCCCTCAGTACTGACCCTCCGACAGTGCAGCTCTCCCGCAGTACTGACCCTCCGACAGTGCGGCACTCCCTCAGTACTGACCCTCTGACAGTGCGGCACTCCCTCAGTACTGACCATCCTACAGTGCGGCACTCCCTCAGTACTGACCCTCCGACAGTGCAGCACTCCCTCAGTACTGACCCTCCTACAGTGCGGCACTCCCTCAGTACTGACCCTCCGACAGTGCGGCACTCCCTCAGTACTGACCCTCCTACAGTGCGGCACTCCCTCAGTACTGACCCTCTGACAGTGAGGCACTCCCTCAGTACTGACCCTCCGACAGTGCAGCTCTCCCGCAGTACTGACCCTCCGACAGTGCAACACTCCCTCAGTACTGACCCTCCAACAGTGCAGCTCTCCCGCAGTACTGACCCTCCGACAGTGCGGCACTCCCTCAGTACTGACCCTCTGACAGTGCGGCACTCCCTCAGTACTGACCCTCCTACAGTGCGGCACTCCCTCAGTACTGACCCTCCGACAGTGCAGCACTCCCTCAGTACTGACCCTCCTACAGTGCGGCACTCCCTCAGTACTGACCCTCCGACAGTGCGGCACTCCCTCAGTACTGACCCTCCTACAGTGCGGCACTCCCTCAGTACTGACCCTCTGACAGTGAGGCACTCCCTCAGTACTGACCCTCCGACAGTGCAGCTCTCCCGCAGTACTGACCCTCCGACAGTGCAACACTCCCTCAGTACTGACCCTCCGACAGTGCAGCACTCCCTCAGTACTGACCCTCCGACAGTGCGGCACTCCCTCAGTACTGACCCTCCGACAGTGCGGCACTCCCTCAGTACTGATCCTCCGACAGTACGGCACTCCCTCAGTACTGACCCTCCGACAGTGCAGCACTCCCTCAGTACTGACCCTCCGACAGTGCGGCACTCCCTCAGTACTGACCCTCCGACAGTGCGGCACTCCCTCAGTACTGACCCTCCGACAGTGCAGCACTCCCTCAGCACTGACCCTCCGACAGTGCAGCACTCCCTCAGTACTGATCCTCCGACAGTGCAGCACTCCCTCAGTACTGACCCTCCGACAGTGCAGCACTCCCTCAGTACTGACCCTCCGACAGTGCAGCACTCCCTCAGGACTGACCCTCCGACAGTGCAGCACTCCCTCAGTACTACACTGGGGTGACAGCCTGGAATATGGGGCTCAAGTGTCTGAAGTGAGGCTTGAACCCGCAACCTTCTGACTCCCCGGTGTCCTGGGCCAACATTTATCCCTCAACCAACTAAATGCATATTTTGGTTCTGTCTTCACAAAGGAGGACACAAATATCATACCAGAAATGTTGGGGAACACAGGGCTTAGTGAGAGAGAAGAACTGACGGAAATCAGCAGAGAAATGGTGTTGGGGAAATTGATGGGATTGAAGGCCGATAAATCCCCAGGGCCTGATGGTCTGCATTCCAGAGTACTTAAGGAAGTGGCTCTAGAAATAGTGGATGCATTGGTGGTCATCTTCCAAGATTCTATAGACTCTGGAACAGTTCCTACAGATTGGAGGGTAGCTAATATAACCCCACTATTTAAAAAGGGACGTAGAGAGAAAGCAGGGAATTACAGATCAGTCAGCCTGACGTTGGTAGTGGGGAAAATTCTAGAGTCCATTATCAAAGATTTTATAGCTGAGCACTTGGAGAACAGTGGTAGAATCGGAGAGAGTCAGCATGGATTTACGAAAGGGAAATCATGCTTGACAAATCTACTAAAGTTCTTCGAGAATGTAACTAGTAGAGTTGATGAGGGGGAGCCACTGGATGTGGTTTATTTGGACTTTCAGAAGGCTTTCGACAAAGTCCCACAAACAAGATTAGCGTGTAAAATTAAAGCGGGTAGTGTATTGCGATGGATAGAATATTGGTTGGCGGACATGAAACAAAGAGTAGGGATAAATGGGTCTTTTTCAGAATGGCAGGCAGTGACTAGTGGGGTACCACAGGGATCGGTGCTAGGACCCCAGCTATTCACAATATATATTAATGATTTAGATGAGGGAACTAAATGTAATATCTCCAAATTTGCAGATGACACAAAACTGGGTGGGAGGGTGAGTTGTGAGGAGGATGCAGAGAGGCTTTAGGGTGATTTGGACAGGTTGAGTGAGTGGGCTAATGCATGGCAGATGCAGTATAATGTGGATAAATGTGAGGTTATCCACTTTGGTAGCAAAAACAGGAAGGCAGATTATTATCTGAACGGCTATAAACTGAGAGAGGGGAATATGCAATGAGACCTGGGTGTTCTTGTACACCAGTCGCTGAAGGTAAGCATGCAGGTCCAACAGGTAACAAAAAAGGCAAATGGTATGTTGGCCTTCATAGCGAGAGAATTCGAGTACAGGAGCAGGGACATCTTGCTGCAATTATACAGGGCCTTGGTGAGGCCACACCTGGAATATTGTGTGCAGTTTTGGTCTCCTTATCTGAGGAAGGATGTTCTTGCTATAGAGGGAGTGCAACGAAGGTTTACCAGACTGATTCCTGGGATGGCGGGACTGACGTATGAGGAGAGATTGAGTCGGTTAGGATTATATTCGCTGGAGTTCAGAAGAGTGAGGGGGGATCTCATAGAAACCTATAAACTTCTAACAGGACTTGACAGGGTAGATGCAGGAAGGATGTTCCCGATGGTGGGGGAGTCCAGAACCAGGGGCCATAGTCTAAGGATACGGGGTAAACCTTTCAGGACTGAGATGAGGAGAAATTTCTTCACCCAGAGAGTGGTGAGCCTGTGGAATTCGCTACCACAGAAAGCAGTTGAGGCCAAAACATTGTATATTTTCAAGAAGGAGTTAGATATAGCTCTTGGGTCTAAAGGGATCAAAGGGTATGGGGGTGAAAGTGGGAACAGGCTACTGAGTTGGATGATCAGCCATGATCGTAATCAATGGCGGAGCAGGCTCGAAGGGCCGAATGGCCTACTCCTGCTCCTATTTTCTATGTTTCTATCACTAAAACACATTATCTGGCTATTATTCCATTGCTGTTTATGGAAACTTGCTGTGTGCAAATTGCTGCATTTCCTACATTAAAACAGTGACTACACTTCAAACAAAGAGCTTCATTGGCTGTGAAGCGCTCCTGAGGATGTGAAAGGCACTATAAAAATGTAGCATCTTTTAAAATGGCCAAATTTCAGTTACCAGCCGGAGTTGGTCTGCACATGAATCAGATTGCGAGTCTATTTTTGTCTAAATACCGAGTAACAATGGATGTAATCCTCCATGCAATCATATCGAATCATCAACCCGTAACCATCGGGAGATTCATAAGGGTGGTACTGTAACAGAAAGTTTATAACCATCATGAAGAGGATGAGGCTCGTGTGGAGCAGGAAGACCAGCATGGACCAGTTGGATCAGTTGGTCAGCTGGAATTTCTACGTCGTATCTGCCATTCTGTCACCCTGGAGTCTGTGCCGTCTGACGGACCCTCTGCGGAGGGTGAGCCTTACCTTCTGGCTGCGTGTATCGGAAAACAAGCGCACTGGCTGCTTAACCATGGTGTGCATCACACCTGAGCCCCGATCCTGTCCTTACGGGTTTAGAGCCTCGACAGTTGAAGGCACGGCCACCAATGGTGGAGCGATTAAAATGGGGGATGGACAAGAGGCCAGAATTGGAGGAACTCAGAGATTTGAGGGTTTTAGGGGCTGGAGGAGGTTATGGAGGTAGGGAGAGGCGAGGACCATGGAGGCATTTGTAAACGAGGATGAGAATTTCAAAACGGAGGCATTGCTACACACAACCATCCTCACATGCATAAACACATCCAGACACATACTAAATATATGCATGTGTTCACCCACTGTCACACATGAACTAACGCACACTCACTTTATCAGCCAAGGGACCTGTGCTGGAGTGGAGATTGGATTCATCATAGTTGGGTGAATGACTATGATAACATTAGTGACAGTGGGCACTGCCTCCTCGCGCTGAATAATTAAGAGCATTGATATATGAACTGAGCTGGTATAAAGGATTGCAAACATGCCCAAAGCATATCCTTACTGCAGCATCAGCTCAGGTTAGGGAGATGTTGCTTTCCCTGTTCCCTCTGTGTTTCCCTCCATCTCTCTCAGCCTGTTACGCGGAGGATCAACTCTGATTAACTTAACTGCGGCTCAGTGATGCTAATTAAAAGGTGTTGTCGGTTCTGCTCATCCTACCAAAGGATGCAGATTTCAGCTGTGACCCCAGGCTGTGACCTTCGCAAAGCAGGTGTGGAAAGAGATGCAGTGGTTTTTGTCGAGGTTCATCCCAAGCAGCTCTGCAACACAGGAGTCTGTGCTCTACGGGCTGTTCCCAGGGACGCACACCGAGACAAACATCAACTGCTGCTGGAGGACTATTAATTCGGTGAAAGACGCCCTTTGGTCTGCCCGAAACTTGCTGGTCTTCCGGCGCAAAGAGTTGTCCACCACCGAATGTTGCAGACTGGCACATTTCAAGGTCCAGGACTACGTGCTGAGGGACGCACTAAAGCTTGGGGCAGACGCAGCAAAGGCTCAATGGGGAAAGACCACAGTGTAAGGTTCCCCACCAAGCTGAACTGAGGGGCTGGATCCATGGGAAACCCCTCGAACTGTATCGTTGATATTTTCATTTGCTGTAAATGTGAAACTGTAATTGGCATAACAATAGTGAAATGGAAGGGTTGGGAAGAAACTCATGATAGTATTGAAGGAAACTGATCTCCCTTGCAATGTTTGTATTTTTTGGTGCTGTTTGAAACTGTTTGGCAATGTAATTTTTGCAGATTTTTATGAATAAAGTATATTTTGGAAATTAAAAAAAAGGCTGAGAAAGCTGAGGAGTTACACAATAGAGGTTCATAAAATTATCAAAGGGCTCAAAAGAGTAAACGTGGAGAAAAATCTCTCAATTTCAGACTTAAAGTGATTAATTGAGCGAGCATCTACTACTTCTTGTAGGAGAGAGTTCCATACTTCTGCCAACCTTTGTGTGAAGAGGTGTTTCTCCTGCCTGGTCTCCCACATTCTACCCTCCATAAACTTAAGGTCATCCAAAACTTTACTGCCCCTGTCTTAACTTGCGCCAAGTCCCGTTCCCCTATCACCCCCTGTGCTCACTGATCTACATTGGCACCCGGTCAAGCACATCCTTTATCAAATCCCTCCATGGCCTCGGCCCTCCCTATTTCCAGCCCCACAACCCTCCGAGATCTCTGTGCTCCTCTAATTCTGGCCTCTCGAGCATCCCCGATTTTAATCGCTCCACCATTGGTGGCCGTGCCTTCAGCTGCCTGGACCCTAAACCTCTCCACCTCTCTGTCCTCCTTTAAGACGCTCCTTAAAACCGACCTCTGTGACCGAGCTTTAGATCTAATATCTCCTTTTATGGCTTGGTGTCAAATTTTGTTTTATTGTATTAAAGGCGCCATATAAATACAAGTTGTTGTTGTTGTCTCCTGAATGGTCTGGCTCTGATTTGAAGATTATGTCCCTTTGTTCTAGACTCCCTCATCAGTGGAAAATCTTTCTCACTATCTACTCTATCAAATCCTTTCAAAATCTGAAAAATCTCAATCAAATCCCCTCAACCTTTGACATTCCAGGGAATAGAAGCCCAGTTTAGGTAATCTCTCCTCACACTGTAACCCATGTTGTCCGGGTAGAGTAAATGGTTTGCTTTGGTCTGTGATGGTCTTCAGTAGCTGGAGTGGTGCCCTCAGTAAATAATAAAGCAGGACCAGCTGCTTGATACATGATAAAGGCTGAGTCACGAAGCATGGAGTATTGCGTAAGGACCTGGGAAGGACAAGACCCACTGGAGACCCTGAACTGCCAAAGGATCCTTTCCTACAGTTCACAGGCTTCGCGACTGAGGTCCCTCCTTTCCCGGAATTCAAGGGATCTCCTGCCTGAGATCATCAAGTTTCTGAATTGTCCAGGGAGTGTGTCAGTATTTACAGGGGATTCCCCGGGCAGTGTGTCAGTATTTACAGGGGATTCCCAGTGAGTGTGTCAGTATTTACAGGGGATTCCCCGGGCAGTGTGTCAGTATTTACAGGGGATTCCCCGGGCAGTGTGTCAGTATTTACAGGGGATTCCCAGTGAGTGTGTCAGTATTTACAGGGGATTCCCCGGGCAGTGTGTCAGTATTTACAGGGGATTCCCCGGGCAGTGTGTCAGTATTTACAGGGGATTCCCGGGGAGTGTGTCAGTATTTACAGGGGATTCCCCGGGCAGTGTGTCAGTATTTACAGGGGATTCCCAGTGTGTGTGTCAGTATTTACAGGAGATTCCCCGGGCAGTGTGTCAGTATTTACAGGGGATTCCCCGGGCAGTGTGTCAGTATTTACAGGGGATTCCCGGGGAGTGTGTCTGTATTTACAGGGGATTCCCCGGGCAGTGTGTCAGTATTTACAGGGGATTCCCAGTGAGTGTGTCAGTATTTACAGGGGATTCCCCGGGCAGTGTGTCAGTATTTACAGGGGATTCCCAGTGCAGTGTGTCAGTATTTACAGGGGATTCCCTGGGCAGTGTGTCAGTATTTACAGGGGATTCCCCGGGCAGTGTGTCAGTATTTACAGGAGATTCGCAGTGAGTGTGTCAGTATTTACAGGGGATTCCCCGGGCAGTGTGTCAGTATTTACAGGGGATTCCCAGGGAGTGTGTCAGTATTTACAGGAGATTCCCCGGGCAGTGTGTCAGTATTTACAGGGGATTCCCAGGGAGTGTGTCAGTATTTACAGGGGATTCCCCGGGCAGTGTGTCAGTATTTACAGGGGATTCCCCGGGCAGTGTGTCAGTATTTACAGGGGATTCCCAGTGTGTGTGTCAGTATTTACAGGAGATTCCCCGGGCAGTGTGTCAGTATTTACAGGAGATTCTCCGGGTAGTGTGTCAGTATTTACAGGGGATTCCCAGGGAGTGTGTCAGTATTTACAGGGGATTCCCCGGGCAGTGTGTCAGTATTTACAGGGGATTCCCCGGGCAGTGTGTCAGTACTTACAGAGGATTCCCCGGGCAGTGTGTCAGTATTTACAGGGGATTCCCAGTGAGTGTGTCAGTATTTACAGGGGATTCCCAGTGAGTGTGTCAGTATCTATAGGGGATTCCCCGGGCAGGGTGTCAGTATTTACAGGGGATTCCCCGGGCAGTGTGTCAGTATTTACAGGGGATTCCCCGGGCAGTGTGTCAGTATTTACAGGGGATTCCCCGGGCAGTGTGTCAGTATTTACAGGGGATTCCCCGGGCAGTGTGTCAGTATTTACAGGGGATTCCCTGGGCAGTGTGTCAGTATTTACAGGGGATTCCCCGGGCAGTGTGTCAGTATTTACAGGAGATTCCCCGGGCAGTATGTCAGTATTTACAGGGGATTCCCCGGGCAGTGTGTCAGTATTTATGGGGATTCACAGTGAGTGTGTCAGTATTTACAGGGGATTCCCAGGGAGTGTGTCAGTATTTATGGGGATTCACAGTGAGTGTGTCAGTATTTACAGGGGATCCCCTGGGAGTGAGTCAGTATTTACAGAAGTGTCAGTATTTACAGGGGGTCCCAGGGGGTGTGTCTGTATTTACAGGGGATCCCCGGGGAGTGTGTCAGTATTTACAGGGGGTCCCTGGGGAGTGTGTCAGTATTTACAGGGGATTCCCCGGGCAGTGTGTCAGTATTTACAGGAGATTCCCCGGGCAGTATGTCAGTATTTACAGGGGATTCCCCGGGCAGTGTGTCAGTATTTATGGGGATTCACAGTGAGTGTGTCAGTATTTACAGGGGATTCCCAGGGAGTGTGTCAGTATTTACAGGGGATCCCCGGGGAGTGTGTCAGTATTTACAGGGGATTCCCAGTGAGTGTGTCAGCATTTACAGGGGATTCCCAGGGAGTGTGTCAGTATTTACAGGGGATCCCCTGGGAGTGAGTCAGTATTTACAGAAGTGTCAGTATTTACAGGGGGTCCCAGGGGGTGTGTCTGTATTTACAGGGGATCCCCGGGGAGTGTGTCAGTATTTACAGGGGGTCCCTGGGGAGTGTGTCAGTATTTACAGGGGATTCCCAGTGAGTGTGTCAGCATTTACAGGGGATTCCCAGGGAGTGTGTCAGTATTTACAGGGGATCCCCTGGGAGTGAGTCAGTATTTACAGAAGTGTCAGTATTTACAGGGGGTCCCAGGGGGTGTGTCTGTATTTACAGGGGATCCCCGGGGAGTGTGTCAGTATTTACAGGGGGTCCCAGGGGGTGTGTCTGTATTTACAGGGGATCCCCGGGGAGTGTGTCAGTATTTACAGGGGGTCCCTGGGGAGTGTGTCAGTATTTACAGGGGATCCCCGGGGAGTGTGTCAGTATTTACACGAGTGTGTCACTATTTACAGGGGGTCCCTGAGGAGTTTGTCAATATTTACAGGGGATCCCCGGGGAGTGTGTCAGTATTTACAGGGGGTCCCTGGGGAGTTTGTCAGTATTTACAGGGGATCCCGGGGAGCGTGTCTGTATTTACAGGGGGTCCCAGGGAGTGTGTCAGTATTTACAGGGGGTCCCAGGGAGTGTGTCAGTATTTACAGGGGATCCCGGGAGTGTGTCAGTATTTACAGGGGGTCCCAGGGAGTGTGTCAGTATTTACAGGAGTGTGTCAGTATTTACAGGGGGTCCCCGGGGAGTGTGTCAGTATTTACAGGAGTGTGTCAGTATTTACAGGAGTGTGTCAGTATTTACAGGGGGTCCCAGGGAGTGTGTCAGTATTTACAGGAGTGTGTCAGTATTTACAGGGGGTCCCAGGGAGTGTGTCAGTATTTACAGGAGTGTGTCAGTATTTACAGGGGGTCCCCGGGGAGTGTGTCAGTATTTACAGGGGAGTGTGTCAGTATTTACAGGAGTGTGTCAGTATTTACAGGGGGTCCCGGAGAGTGTGTCAGTATTTACAGGGGGTCCCCGGGGAGTGTGTCAGTATTTACAGGGGGTCCCTGGGAAGTGTGTCAGCATTTACAGGGGGTCCCTGGGGAGTTTGTCAGTATTTACAGGGGGTCCCTGGGTAGTTTGTCAGTATTTACAGGGGGTCCCTGGGGAGTGTGTCAGTATTTACAGGGGGTCCCAGGGGGTGTGTCTGTATTTACAGGGGGTCCCTGGGGAGTGTGTCAGTATTTACAGGGGGTCCCTGGGAAGTGTGTCAGCATTTACAGGGGGTCCCTGGGGAGTTTGTCAGTATTTACAGGGGGTCCCAGGGGGTGTGTCTGTATTTGCAGGGGATCCCCGGGGAGTGTGTCAGTATTTACAGGGGGTCCCTGCGGAGTGTGTCAGTATTTACAGGGGGTCCCTGGGTAGTTTGTCAGTATTTACAGGGGATCCCCGGGGAGTGTGTCAGTATTTACAGGGGGTCCCAGGGAGTGTGTCAGTATTTACAGGGGGTCACAGGGAGTGTGTCAGTATTTACAGGGGATCCCCGGGAGTGTGTCAGTATTTACAGGGGGTCCCAGAGAGTGTGTCAGTATTTACAGGGGGTCCCAGGGATTGTGTCAGTATTTACAGGGGATTCCCAGTGAGTGTGTCAGTATTTACAGGGGATTCCCCGGGCAGTGTGTCAGTATTTACAGAGGATTCCCAGTGAGTGTGTCAGTATTTACAGGGGATTCCCCGGGCAGTGTGTCAGTATTTACAGGGGATTCCCGGGGAGTGTGTCAGTATTTACAGGGGATTCCCAGTGTGTGTGTCAGTATTTACAGGGGATTCCCCGGGCAGTGTGTCAGTATTTATGGGGATTCATAGTGAGTGTGTCAGTATTTACAGGGGATTCCCAGGGAGTGTGTCAGTATTTACAGGGGATCCCCGGGGAGTGTGTCAGTATTTACAGGGGATTCCCAGTGAGTGTGTCAGCATTTACAGGGGATTCCCAGGGAGTGTGTCAGTATTTACAGGGGAACCCCTGGGAGTGAGTCAGTATTTACAGAAGTGTCAGTATTTACAGGGGGTCCCAGGGGGTGTGTCTGTATTTACAGGGGATCCCCGGGGAGTGTGTCAGTATTTACAGGGGGTCCCTGGGGAGTGTGTCAGTATTTACAGGGGATCCCCGGGGAGTGTGTCAGTATTTACAGGAGTGTGTCACTATTTACAGGGGGTCCCTGAGGAGTTTGTCAATATTTACAGGGGATCCCCGGGGAGTGTGTCAGTATTTACAGGGGGTCCCTGGGGAGTTTGTCAGTATTTACAGGGGATCCCGGGGAGTGTGTCTGTATTTACAGGGGGTCCCAGGGAGTGTGTCAGTATTTACAGGGGGTCCCAGGGAGTGTGTCAGTATTTACAGGGGATCCCGGGAGTGTGTCAGTATTTACAGGGGGTCCCAGGGAGTGTGTCAGTATTTACAGGAGTGTGTCAGTATTTACAGGGGGTCCCAGGGGGTGTGTCTGTATTTGCAGGGGATCCCCGGGGAGTGTGTCAGTATTTACAGGGGGTCCCTGCGGAGTGTGTCAGTATTTACAGGGGGTCCCTGGGGAGTTTGTCAGTATTTACAGGGGATCCCCGGGGAGTGTGTCAGTATTTACAGGGCGTCCCAGGGAGTGTGTCAGTATTTACAGGGGGTCACAGGGAGTGTGTCAGTATTTACAGGGGATCCCCGGGAGTGTGTCAGTATTTACAGGGGATTCCCAGTGTGTGTGTCAGTATTTACAGGGGGTCCCAGAGAGTGTGTCAGTATTTACAGGGGATTCCCAGTGAGTGTGTCAGTATTTACAGGGGATTCCCCGGGCAGTGTGTCAGTATTTACAGAGGATTCCCAGTGAGTGTGTCAGTATTTACAGGGGATTCCCCGGGCAGTGTGTCAGTATTTACAGGGGATTCCCGGGGAGTGTGTCAGTATTTACAGGGGATTCCCAGTGTATGTGTCAGTATTTACAGGGGATTCCCCGGGCAGTGTGTCAGTATTTACAGGGGATTCCCAGTGAGTGTGTCAGTATTTACAGGGGATTCCCGGGGAGTGTGTCAGTATTTACAGGGGATTCCCAGTGAGTGTGTCAGTATTTATAGGGGATTCCCAGGGAGTGTGTCAGTATTTACAGGGGATTCCCAGTGAGTGTGTCAGTATTTACAGGGGATTCCCGGGGAGTGTGTCAGTATTTACAGGAGATTCCCCGGGGAGTGTGTCAGTATTTACAGGGGATTCCCAGTGAGTGTGTCAGTATTTATAGCGGATTCCCAGGGTGTGTCAGTATTTACAGGGGATTCCCAGTGAGTGTGTCAGTATTTACAGGGGATTCCCGGGGAGTGTGTCAGTATTTACAGGGGATTCCCAGTGAGTGTGTCAGTATTTATAGCGGATTCCCAGGGTGTGTCAGTATTTACAGGGGATTCCCGGGGAGTGTGTCAGTATTTACAGGGGATTCCCGGGGAGTGTGTCAGTATTTACAGGGGATTCCCAGTGAGTGTGTCAGTATTTATAGGAGATTCCCAGGGAGTGTGTCAGTATTTACAGGGGATTCCCAGGGAGCGTGTCAGTATTTACAGGGGGTTCCCAGGGAGTGTGTCAGTATTTACAGGGGATTCCCGGGGAGTGTGTCAGTATTTACAGGGGATTCCCAGTGAGTGTGTCAGTATTTATAGGAGATTCCCAGGGAGTGTGTCAGTATTTACAGGGGATTCCCAGGGAGCGTGTCAGTATTTACAGGGGGTTCCCAGGGAGTGTGTCAGTATTTACAGGGGATTCCCGGGGAGTGTGTCAGTATTTACAGGGGATTCCCAGTGAGTGTGTCAGTATTTATAGGGGATTCCCAGGGAGTGTGTCAGTATTTACAGGGGATTCCCAGGGAGTGTGTCAGTATTTACAGGGGATTCCCAGGGAGTGTGTCAGTATTTACAGGGGATTCCCAGGGAGTGTGTCAGTATTTACAGGGGATCCCCAGGGAGTGTGTCAGTATTTACAGGGGATCCCCAGGGAGTGTGTCAGTATTTACAGGGGATCCCCAGGGAGTGTGTCAGTATTTACAGGGGATTCCCAGGGAGTGTGTCAGTATTTACAGGGGATTCCCAGGGAGTGTGTCAGTATTTACAGGGGATTCCCGGGGAATGTGTCAGTATTTACAGGGGATCCCCGGGAAGTGTGTCAGTATTTAGAGGGGTTCCCAGGAATGTGTCAGTATTTACAGGGGGTTCCCAGGGAGAGTGTGTCAGTATTTACAGGGGGTTCCCAGGGAGTATGTCAGTATTTACAGGGGGTTCCCAGGGAGTGTGTCAGTATTTACAGGGGGTTCCCAGGGAGTGTGTCAGTATTTACAGGGGTTCCCCTGGGAGTGTGTCAGTATTTACAGGGGTTCCCCGGGGAGTGTGTCAGTATTTACAGGGGATTCCCCGGGCAGTGTGTCAGTATTTACAGGGGGTTCCCAGGGAGTGTGTCAGTATTTACAGGGGTTCCCCTGGGAGTGTGTCAGTATTTACAGGGGTTCCCCTGGGAGTGTGTCAGTATTTACAGGGGATTCCCAGTGAGTGTGTCAGTATTTATAGGAGATTCCCAGGGTGTGTCAGTATTTACAGGGGATTCCCGGGGAGTGTGTCAGTATTTACAGGGGATTCCCAGTGAGTGTGTCAGTATTTATAGGAGATTCCCAGGGAGTGTGTCAGTATTTACAGGGGATTCCCAGGGAGCGTGTCAGTATTTACAGGGGGTTCCCAGGGAGTGTGTCAGTATTTACAGGGGATTCCCGGGGAGTGTGTCAGTATTTACAGGGGATTCCCAGTGAGTGTGTCAGTATTTATAGGGGATTCCCAGGGAGTGTGTCAGTATTTACAGGGGATTCCCAGGGAGTGTGTCAGTATTTACAGGGGATTCCCAGGGAGTGTGTCAGTATTTACAGGGGATCCCCAGGGAGTGTGTCAGTATTTACAGGGGTCCCCAGGAATGTGTCAGTATTTACAGGGGGTTCCCAGTGAGTGTGTCAGTATTTACAGGGGATTCCCAGGCAGTGTGTCACTATTTACAGGGGATCCCCAGGAGTGTGTCAGTATTTACAGGGGATTCCCAGGGAGTGTGTCAGTATTTACAGGGGGTCCCTGGGGAGTTTGTCAGTATTTACAGGGGGTCCCAGGGACTGTGTCAGTATTTACAGGGGATCCCCGGGGAGTTTGTCAGTATTTACAGGGGATCCCCGGGGCGGAGGGGGGGGCGGTGGTGGTGTGTCAGTATTTACAGGGGATCCCCGGGGAGTGAATCAGTATTTACAGGAGTGTGTCGGTATTTTCAGGGGGTCCCAGGGGGTGTGTCTGTATTTACAGGGGATCCCCGGGGAGTGTGTCAGTATTTGCAGGAATTCCCTGGGGAGTTTGTCAGTATTTACAGGGGGTCCCAGAAGGGAATCAGTATTTTTCCATTTGTTCTGTTGAATGAGTGAAGTGCAGACAGATCTGTCTGAGCCCCTGTGTGTACTGGACCCTGCAACTGTTGTATGAAGAACACGTCTCTGGCTGTCACTGTATAAATGTTTACACTGTACCACAGGGTGGGACAGGTGACAAAACAGAAGCCAACAGGAACATGCACGCAGCTGCACAACTTTGGGAAAGCTGTGACTCAGGCTCAGAGGTCGAAGAGCAGAACAGTCCTTTTGATTCAAGCTGGTGGTTGAGGGAGCACTGCACTGTCAGAGGGGCAGTACTGAGGGAGTGCTGCACTGTTGGAGGGTCAGGACTCGTGGGAGAGTTGCAATGTCGGAGGGTCAGTACTGAGGGAGTGCTGCACTGTTGGAGGGTCAGGACTCGTGGGAGAGTTGCAATGTCGGAGGGTCAGTACTGAGGGAGTGCTGCACTGTTGGAGGGTCAGTTCTGAGGGAGTGCTGCACTGTCGGAGGGTCAGTACTGAGGGAGTGCTGCACTGTTGGAGGGTCAGTTCTGAGGGAGTGCTGCACAGTCGGAGGGTCAGTACTGAGGGAGTGCTGCACTGTTGGAGGGTCCGTACTGAGGGAGCACCGCACTGTCGGAGGGTCAGTACTGAGGGTGTGCTGCACTGTCGGAGGGTCAGTACTGAGGGTGTGCTGCACTGTCGGAGGGTCAGTACTGAGGGAGTGCTGCACTGTTGGAGGGTCAGTACTGAGGGAGTGCTGCACTGTCAGAGGGTCAGTACTGAGGGAGTGCTGCACTGTTGGAGGGTCAGTACTGAGGGAGTGCCGGACTGTTGGAGGGTCAGTTCTGAGGGAGTGCTGCACTGTCGGAGGGTCAGTACTGAGGGAGTGCCGGACTGTTGGAGGGTCAGTTCTGAGGGAGTGCCGCACTGTCGGAGGGTCAGTACTGAGGGTGTGCTGCACTGTCGGAGGGTCAGTACTGAGGGTGTGCTGCACTGTCGGAGGGTCAGTACTGAGGGAGTGCTGCACTGTCGGAGGGTCAGTACTGAGGGAGTGCTGCATTGACGGAGGGTCAGTACTGAAGGAGTGCTGCACTGTCGGAGGGTCAGTACTGAGGGAGTGCTGCACTGTTGGAGGGTCAGGACTCGTGGGAGAGTTGCAATGTCGGAGGGTCAGTACTGAGGGAGTGCTGCACTGTTGGAGGGTCAGTTCTGAGGGAGTGCTGCACTGTCGGAGGGTCAGTACTGAGGGAGTGCTGCACTGTTGGAGGGTCAGTACTGAGGGAGCACCGCACTGTCGGAGGGTCAGTACTGAGGGTGTGCTGCACTGTCGGAGGGTCAGTACTGAGGGAGTGCCGGACTGTTGGAGGGTCAGTTCTGAGGGAGTGCTGCACTGTCGGAGGGTCAGTACTGAGGGTGTGCTGCACTGTCGGAGGGTCAGTACTGAGGGAGTGCCGGACTGTTGGAGGGTCAGTTCTGAGGGAGTGCTGCACTGTCGGAGGGTCAGTACTGAGGGAGTGCCGGACTGTTGGAGGGTCAGTTCTGAGGGAGTGCTGCACTGTCGGAGGGTCAGTACTGAGGGTGTGCTGCACTGTCGGAGGGTCAGTTCTGAGGGAGTGCTGCACTGTCGGAGGGTCAGTACTGAGGGAGTGCTGCACTGTTGGAGGGTCAGTTCTGAGGGAGTGCTGCACTGTCGGAGGGTCAGTACTGAGGGAGTGCTGCACTGTTGGAGGGTCAGTACTGAGGGAGTGCTGCACTGTCGGAGGGTCAGTTCTGAGGGAGTGCTGCACTGTCGGAGGGTCAGTTCTGAGGGAGTGCTGCACTGTCGGAGGGTCAGTACTGAGGGAGTGCTGCACTGTTGGAGGGTCAGTTCTGAGGGAGTGCTGCACAGTCGGAGGGTCAGTACTGAGGGAGTGCTGCACTGTTGGAGGGTCAGTACTGAGGGAGCACCGCACTGTCGGAGGGTCAGTACTGAGGGTGTGCTGCACTGTCGGAGGGTCAGTACTGAGGGAGTGCCGGACTGTTGGAGGGTCAGTTCTGAGGGAGTGCTGCCCTGTCGGAGGAGCCATCTTTTGGGTGAAATGTTTAACAGAGGCCTTGTCTGTCCTTTCAGCAGGCCATTAAAGATCCCATGGTCACTATTTCTAAGTACAGCAGTCTGAGTTCGACCCAGTGTCTTGGTCCAAAATTTATCCCTTTAATATCCTCTTAATAATATTGCCTCAACTCTGTTTCCTGACTTTGATCTCTTAATCCCCTTACACAACAAAATCATTCAATCTCAGTTTGAAATTTACAGCCTCAACAGCTTTTTTGGGGGGGGAAAGAGTTCCAGATTTCCACTCCCCTTTGTGTGAAGAAGTGCTTCCTAACATCATCCCTGAACGGCCTGGCTCGAATTTGAAGGTTCTGCCCCCTTGTTCTGGACTCCCCCCACCAGAGGAAATAGTTTCTCTCTATCGACCCTATCAAATCTTCTAATCATCTTAAACCCCTCGATTAGATCACCCCCTTATTCTTCCATACTCGAGGGAATACAAGCCCAGTCTATGCAAACCTGTCCTCGTAATTTAACCCTTTTAGCCCCGGTATCATTCTGGTGAATCTACACTGCACCCCCTTCCAAGTCCAATATCACCTTCCTGAGGTGCGGAGCCCAGAACTGAACACAGTTACTGCAGATGGAGTCTGATTAAGGTTCTGTACAACTGAAATATCACTTCCTCCACTTTGCACTCCAGCTCACTTGAGACAAAGGCCAACATTCCATCCACCTTTTTGGTTACTTTTTGCACCCACGTATCAGCTGTCAGTAATTTCTGCAGCTGGACACCCAAATGCCTTTGATCTTGCAATATTCCTGCTCTCTCACCATCAATACTCCTGAATTATCAATCCCAGATCCCAAGTGGATGACCTCAGACATTTGCTCATCGGACTCCACCTGCCACAGTTTTGCTAAGTCCCTTTGGAACTGCCAGCTGTTCCTTCCAATTTAGTGTCAACTGCAAACTTGGATA